>NC_041358.1:1790000-2070000 GCF_900634415.1 Cottoperca gobio | reverse complement strand
AACTGAGACCATTTGCCGACTTTGCCGCTCAGAAATTTAAATTGAACTGCTCAGCAATCCGTTTGCAGTTGACTTAAATATGTTCCATATCTTTTTGCACTTTATCCAATATGTGTATCCTGTTCAATAAATGTGGACCGTGTTTGGCCCTCGACGTAGTCCCAGTTTTTAATGTTGGCCCTCTGTGATTGAGTTTGACCCCCCCGGTCTACTGCTTGCTTTGTGCAGTTTCTCCTCTGCTCGGTTTCGCGACGGGCGGGGCTCCGCCCCCTACGCACACACGTGTGAACACACCTTCACCTATAGTCAGAGACAGAGCGGAGGAAAGAGAGGGGAGAACTAAAAACAAATCCGCCGCTAAATGTTTTACTTTAAAACGACACAATATAATTATTTATTACCTGTTAATCATGTTAAATGTCAGCTCAAAATTGTCTGCGAGCCATATTGCGTTATCGAAAGAGCCATATATGGCTCGCGAGCCATAGGTTCCCGACCCCTGACCTAACCCATAGCTGCCAATAGTTCCTCACAGGACGCTGATACCCGATTAATAACAATACTTTAAACAAAGAAGGGACCAAGTGGGGAAAGATGACAGAATGCATTGTTTCATCAAGTGGACCAAAATGCCATCTGTTTATGTTCATTTGAACAAAGCTCTAGTGGCCATCTTAATTATGACAAGAGCAAAGGAGGAAGTCGGGTGACGTCATGCAAAACACACATTTGAGTTTAAAGATAAGTGTGTTCCCAAATGCTTTATGCAGTACTTCAAGAAGAAGAACAGTTGTCTTTAAAAAAACATACATGACAAAAAAAAGTATTGAGTTTATGCCTCGGTTTAACATAAGTCCAATGTTAGCATGTGCCCTCTCCATAACATTAAGTATGCAGGACATGAACAGGATATTACTGAGTGTGTGTGTATACTGTATATGTGTGTGTGTCAGTTGGATGCTGATTGTGGTGTTTTAACTCTCCATTTAGCATTAGACTCTCCACACACTCACAATAAAGTCTGTGTTAAAGAGCTTACATAACAGGGAGATTACACTGAGCACTGGGACACTGAATCTCTATCTGATGACCAGCAGTAAACCACAGGGTAGATGATCATTCTGTGCTACTACATTGGAATGGTTGCCAAATCAAATTGTGAACATCTGTGCTGCTGCACTTGTAGCTGTTGTATGTGGACCTGTACATTGTTTTCCTTTATCCAAGCACCAGTGCATTATCGGTTGTTTAAATCCATTAAGTGGCAGGTGCTTATAGTGCCATTAAAAAGGTTCCACAACATTGAAAAAAAACTAGAATTAAACGTGACACATACGAACTCCCACTGCTGGCTGCTTTCATTTGTGGCTTGACGTGAAAACTACCTTTATTTTTAGTCCACTTCAAATCCTATTAGAACTCAAAGCTAATGTAGTGCTTTTCCCTGCTCCCCCTAAGTCCTCTAACCCCTTCCCCTCTGTCACTCTCCTTATACATTGAGAGGGACCCATAGGATGTTAGTGTGTGTGAAAGAGGAGAACAACATCTCATAACTCATACAATGGGATGATAACATTTGCATAATGGTAATAAAGCGGTCATTGGTCGTTCTTTTTGTTTTATTTTAGTTATGAACTTCTAGTTTTAAGAAGTTCAAAGCGTGATTGCATTGTTAAGCTGTTTTCACACAAGGCTCTCTCTCTCTCTAAGAATGGTTGTATACAAGTCTGAGAGGTGCTTCTCTTCTGCTGGAGCTATCATGTGACCAAAGCCTGCGGGGCTTGAACAACTCATGACGTTCAATGGCAGCCCAGACGGCAGAGATTGCACACACACACAGCAGGTACACACTCACAAACACACTAACAGACTGGAACTGGCACATACAGACTAATGCACAGATTTGTACACTTGATCCTTAAACATTGTTTTTATTAAGTGTTTTTTTTGTTTGTTTCTAAATATAAATCAATCTCAAAGACATACAGCTATGCATATTATGTTCCAGTACACAAACACAATGATTGGTGGTGAAATTGGCTGCAATGCAAGGGGCACCAGCTAAAATCTTGCCTGGGGGACCTAATTGGTCATTGCTCCTGGGCCTCTGGGTATGACTTAAAATGACAGAAAAAAAAGCATTTTGTCACAATTAAAGGTTCGATGTGTAATTCCCGGGCATTATTTCACCTCTAAACTGGGAACATACTCTAATGTTCATATTTTAGTTGTAGTAGTTTGGCATATTTATTGTATTCTAATTTGTTCTATATATTGTGTATTGCATTTACTCCTGTGTAATACCTGTCAGACAGTCAGCAGGGCAACAATACCAAAGACAGAAAACTCTGCTGTTATATCATCTTCCCGTGGAGCTGATCATCTGTGTTTACTGGGCACTGATGTGAACCTGCAGTCACAGCGGCTGCTTTCTTGTTTCTGCCTCTTTGAATGTAGTCCAATAAACAAACCATAAAACAGGAACATGGCTGATATTTACAAGAGGCAGCAGCTGTACTTCTCTCTCTGTACTGAGGCAGACTGCAGCTACACTGACTCACTATCACCTCTAGAGGAACAAGTGGTATTACAGGACAGAGTGCAGCTAGCTGTTAGCATGCTAACTTCAGTAGATATCTCTGCAACACAACACAGAGACGTGTTTAACGTCAGCACTGTTACCTCTTCACACTCTGTTCATAATATAGTTCATTGTTTTAATGTTTAAAGTTTAAATTCTGGCAGATGTTACACACTGAACCTTTAAAAGACATAGTTGAAGATCAATGTACCCTTTTCTCTTTTTATATCCTCTTTGTTGTCTTGAATATGAGCAATTTATCAAATATGGGATGATCAAAATAGTGTCTATGAAAATAGACACACACACACACACGCACGCACACGCACACACACACACACACACACACACACACACACACACACACACACACACACACACACACACACACATTGTGCAGAGTTTGTTTTATTTTTGGGTGTTTGCTCCTCAAGGTCCAGGGAAAGGGGGGTTTCCTATTGGTTTGAAGGAAGAAGGCGTCAGCGCAAGAAGACAATCAGAGGATGTCTAATGACAGGATCCGCTGATAACAGTGCTCTCTCACACGCGCACACACACACACACACGCACACACACACGCACGCACGCACGCACGCACTAGGGTTGACTCACTATAAACTCAAATGAATGTCATTATCCTTCTGTGGTGTAAGAATGCGTGCACTTTTGTGTACGTGTGTTAGTGTACGTGTAATTGTCTTTGTTGTTGTCACTATTAATCTAAGCATGTTTGGTCACAGGGACTGAAACGATTCAAGATTCAATGCTGTTTTCATTAGGAACACCATTCTATAAACCAGAAAAATACAACTACCTGTTTATCATTCAACTGTAGCTCAACACAGCTAACTATATTCAATAATAGCATCACTTAAAATGTTCCATTTGAGTTTGATGGCATGAACCAGATCACTACGATCATGCATCTTTCTCACCTCCCATTCCTGAAAGGGTTGTTGTGAATGGAGGAATAGAATGCAACAGACCAATGAGATCCAGTGCGGGCAAGGTCAGTCAAGATACCAACAGCAGTGGATCGTAAACCCACTCAGAACAACCCACTGGAACGTGGAAATGGATGGTCTGCTGCGTGACATATGAATTGGTCACAAGGGGTCAGTAGAGCCGTGCATATGCGTGTTCTTTGTGTTTTCACTTTAATTCCAATCAAAATGAATGTGTCACTATCATAAAAATGTAGTTTTAAGTTATCACTTTCTCACAGGGTGTGAAAACTTCTACCTACTGTATATACAATAAGGCATCACTACTAAACTTTGTTTTGTATTATAACTATAACTAACTTTTAACATTTTGACCTTCCATTCATGATTCTCCCATTTTTTTCAGTATTTGAAAAAAGTATTTGGACAATAGAGTTATATGGCAGAGAGAAATAACCTATATCAGCCACACATACTTATTATTTTTTATATTTTTACTTTTTGTGGATTTTGTTGACAATTTAAAAAAATAGTTCTGAGGTATATTATGCGAAAAAGAGATCTTGATCTCTCACAGGGAATTCCTAAATAAGAAAAATCTGACTATCTAAGCAAATATAATAATGGGATGGTTGTTGTTATTTTTAATGTCTTTCAATGACCTTGAGTCATATTTGTTTATTCTCTTGATAAACAATGTGTTTGTGTGGCAGGGCTTTGATCTGATTGTTACACAGCATATTCAGTTGCCTATTAAATAAATGATTACCTATAAATGTTAAATATAGCCTTTCCTGGGCGGAAATATTTGAATATTAATGGGAGAACAGGGAGGTTTAGTTTTGTTTAATGTAGAGCAGGGGTATCTTACATGAGTCATATTGTTTCTGTTGACGTCCTCTTTCTGTCCACTGTGATGTTATTTTGAGCTTCCCCCTCTTAAAGTCTGTCATTATTCTCCCTCTGAGGAATGTAGCATTGCTTGCAACTGCTTGGTCTTGAACAAATGGTCTGCAGCTTCTGCTCATTAAGGCCTCAACAAAAAGAAAGTTTAAAAACCGAATCAATAAATAATCCTCTGGAGCTTTGACCTCTGATCCACAAAGTCCCCAGATAACCGTAACAGACACAACTTGTTTCCTCTCTTGTCTGATTCTGTAGTTTAGAAGTTCAGAGGTGGAAAGAATACTAGATAGATAGATATTGTACTCAAGTAAAAGTACTAGTACTTTAAATGCATGTTACTCAAGGTAAACATACTTGTGTAAAACTCTACTCAACTAAAAGTGAAATAAAAAGTAGTTCATTATCTACTCAGACACAGAGAGGGCCTCAGACAAAGAACGTAACTATGGCAACCTATCAACCATGCTTTCATTTGACAGAGCTCTGTTTCAAGGCAGGTTGATTCATAGATTCAGTGGCTACATTCCTAGTTGCTTTCATGATTACACCAACTATACAAGTACATTTGTGATGCACCTGCAAAGCCCAAACAAGAATAAGCCATAGACAGTACATTACACAAACGGACAAGTTGAGGGGAAGCATGGCATGAAGGATGTAGGGATGGGGAGACATACTTCTTAGTATGGTTGTCTCAGTCTCCTGACACACCCCCACGAAGTGGTAGTAAGACTCCATCTCAGCAGTGGAGATCCGTACGGTGGTGTAGGCTGGTCCATACTGACCACAGCTCGGACAGCGAGACAGAACGCTCTGACATCGCAGCCTGCCTAGAGCGTCCATCTCCAGTAACTTATAACTCTACCTCACCTGGCTGTGTGTCCCTATCTATATCTATATCTATCTACTCATCAAGCCTGCCCACTGACCCTGCAGCAGAGACAATAGAATAATCCATGTTTCCTCCATGCTTCTGCTCAGTTACACAAACACAGCTTGAGCAATGCTACTGGAGCGTCTCTAGAGCCAGCAAGGTGCCTCTAGCCTCGCTGCTTCTCTCCGTCATAATCTCTGTGTTAGAAAGTAAAGCCTATTACAGGACATTTGCATGTGCCTGCCTGTTTGACTACCACAAACACAAACAGCTATAACCTGCAGTGAGAGAGCGACTCCACGCTGCCGACTCTATCTCATTGCCGAGGTGTTATTTTGAGCGACAGTGCAGCTGGATTACAGCATTGCAGTCGAAGCTGACATACACTCAAAGCTTTGCCTCACAGAAAACACAATGGTGTGAGGCACTAACATGGAATCTCATTTCAAGACTCACATTGCGAGGGGCTATCATTATGAAGGCATCTCATGTAATTACGATGACCACTCATCTGTCAACAAAATCTAACTGCTGACTCCATTTTTCATGAAAGGAAAAAGCAGGAATAGCAACTGTGCAAAAAGAGCAACTGCCCTAAAAGCCCAAGTGTTTGCTGTACGCCACTGGATTTGCAGACATTTCATTGTGCCCTATACACTGATCTTTTTGATTGTCAATCAAATCAAAACATTTTATTTGTGACATACACATTAGGCCTACAATATAAAGTGAAAATATTATGTTCATAGCTGCAGAAAGCAACTAACAAATAGAAAAAGAAAGATAGAATACTACGGAATCAATCGTTGAGTTATTGCATCTTCTGTTTGGTGATTCAGCAGCTGCATATTGTGTTGGTTTGTTGGCTGTATGATGTCGCCTAGTTACCTGTAGTAGTTACTTCTGCATCTTGGCTATCAATCCATCAAGGACCACGATGGAAATAAGTTTTGTAGAACTTAGTTTTATTTTTTTGTTTTCTGTAAAGTTTTCTGTAAAAAGAAGATAATAAGCTCAATCAAGAAAATAATCCAAAATATATAAAAGTAATGTAAGTAAGTGACATATTGGCTGGATTTTAGACTGAAAGGATTTGATTCTGCTTTGCTTACAGCGGGCTCCATTATGTAATGGTTCTTTCATGTTTCATCCCGTTGCTAAAGCTGGAATTATATTTTCAAATACCTGTAAAATGCCAATGACTACAATCATATTTCTGTTGTTAAAATACCTAAAACTAAAGCATTTTGGAATACCTTAAAAAAATAGATAATGTAACTCCAGTTGTAGAAAGTAAATAGTGTACTATATACTCCACTACATGTATTTGATCATTCTAGTTACTCTTCAGATTAATAATACAAAATACAGTAAATAAATATACTTATTATAAATAATAATATATTATTATGGATAAGACTGTGGATCACTTGTGAAATTCCCATGCTACCCCAGCAGTATATAGTATACAGCAGTATACAATATACAGCAGTATACAGTATACAGCAGTATATAATATACAGCAGTATACAGTATACAGCAGTATATAATATACAGCAGTATACAGTATACAGCAGTATACTGTATACTGCTGTATACTGTATACTGCTGTATATTATATACTGCTGTATACTGTATACTGCTGTATATTATATACTGCTGTATACTGTATACTGTATACTGCTGTATACTGTATACTGCTGTATATTATATACTGCTGTATATTATATACTGCTGTATATTGTATACTGCTGTATACTGTATACAGCAGTATACAGTATACAGCAGTATATAATATACAGCAGTATACAGTATACAGCAGTATACACACCTCACATTAGGTTGATGACCTTGTGTTGTAGAATGACAATAAAAGAACCACCTTGTAACATTATGAAGTAATGTACATATTAATGCATCAATAATTATAATCCAATAATATTATTTACATTACTCATTACTAAGTACTTATACTTTCGGCACTATAAGTATATTTTGATGCTAGTACGTTTGTACTTTTACTGAAAGTAAAAATTTGAATGCATGACTTTCACTTGTAACAAAAAAAACAATGCAATAATGGCCTTTGATATCAAGCGATACATTTCTTATGCATCCTATTTTATTATTACATTCAATGTAGTGGTACAGACAAAGTCCCCAGTGCAGACTCTACCACACCATATCTATTAATCTGTCAACACTGCTGTACATTATCAACAGAAACACACTTCACATACAAAAACTTTTTTTTTTGCAGAAACTACTTTGCTTTTTTCTTGGGGCCACTGGCCCTCCTGAAGGATCTGAGTATATTACAGTACATTGATCTCAACGCTAAAGTCCACTGGTACAGACTACGACTTAGTAACAACTACTCCAGCTAAAACAGTCCCAACCACACACACTGCACACACCTACAACACTGTAAGACAGTCAATATGTTCATCACTTACACATTAGTGATCCCATGCTACTGTTGTTCTTGCTCTGAAACAATCCACACAGACAGGAGGGGCCGAGCTGAGCGGCTACACCAGCGTCCAGTCTGACGTCCGCAGTAACATAACGCACAACACACACACATACACAGGTGACACTACAGTGCAGTCCTCATGGCTGTCTGCTCCCCCTCAGTGCCGCAGGACAAGCCCTCCTCTTTTGTGTTTTATCGGAGAGAGAGAGAGCGAGAGAGAGAGAGAGGGAGAGAGAGAGAGAGAGAGAGAGAGAGAGAGAGAGAGAGAGAGGGAGAGAGAGAGAGAGAGAGAGGAATGTGAATGTTTTCGTCAGAGCGGGGTCTGAGCCTCTCCTGCAGCCTTGTGATCGGCTGAGCAGCTCAATTCTGACCACCGTTTACACAAATATCCTCAACAATGCTCCATCAGGCAGCTGGGACTTCCCTTACATACCTCCCTGTTTACTCCCACCTTTCCTTCCCCCTCCTCCCTCTCCTGTGTCCCCCCTGAAAGATTTTTTAAGCTTTTTCTATTTTATAGTATGAGAGAGTATGTGGAGGACCAGCACCTCCACATGGTTCTCCACTTTCTTTTCTCCTTTACCTCATCTTCATCACTTCCACTTTTCATTTTTTTTGTACTCATTCATATCTTTCCTCTTTCTCCAGTTTCATGGAAACAACCCTCTTTCCTTGTTTGTACGTGTCTCTTTATACTTTGTCAGCTCTGGCCATGTGGTGGATGCTTTCAGCCCAGTGCACTGCTTGAGTACAATTCACATTTATTGTAGCTAAATGTGAATTCCTGAATATTAAATCAGCTATCTTCTGTCGTGGTCCCAGTAATATTTGTTCTTAACTAACTTTACAATTGGTCAATTGAATTGGCTTGCTTAGATTGTGATACATAAAGCGGAAAAGTTCTGCCTGAGAAGACTTACTAGAAGTCCTGGGAAGTTTTTTTCTACCTTAGTTACAAAGAATTCTGTAGCTATTGCAACTTGATAATGTTTTTAGTTTTGCTTGTAAAGATGTTCTGAATTGGAACATCTTTAATGTGGAAAACTGGTACGTATTGATTGGTCGTATTGGCAGGGACTCATGACTTTCCAGAAAAAATGTGGGAAAATTCTTTGAGAGATTGATTTAGATTAAATCTAGAATTTGAAGTTCCGTCAAAACCTGAATTTCCTCGATGCATCTGTTTCTGTTGTTTGGAGACGCATTAAAAATACACTTTGTTGTTCTGTGTGTCTGACCACATTCACAGGTGGTTTGAATGATCAGAACCTCAGTAAATCTTGGGAGCGTTTTCATCTGTACTTAATGTCAGCCAAAGACATCTGGAGCAACATCATAGAGCGTCCTCTTGCTCTGGGTAACCACACAGACTGACTTTCTTTTGTTTCTTCTTCCTCTTCTAGATCTTTCCCATCATGTGTATGAGGAGGTGTTTGGTGATCCAGTTGTGGTCTCACGGTTCAAGCTTTCTTCCTTGAGGCGTAGTCTAATGTTTTCTATTTTCAAATACATTTTCTATTGCTAGTGATGTTGAATATACAGTGTAGCTGGGGATCATTCACAGTGATCCTGTCCCCAGAAGAATGTACTTTTATTTCCCTATCAGTGACATCGTCATAGCCACGTTAACTGTTGGAGAGTGTTGTGTGGTGTTTCTGCGGAGTTCACACATGAACGTAACACTAGACAGTTTTATGTCAGCTCCTAAATTGCTGATACAGAATGGTTCTCATTCTCTCTAGTAGGCTACAGCTAGTGTAAGAATATATAAGTCAGAAACTGAGCTGAGCTGACTTGGTGGCGTGCTGGCTCAATCACAAGAGATGTGGCACTGTGGCGAAAAGGAATAATTGCGACAAAAAGAAGAAAAGGTTTCCTACAAGTCACTGTCTCCAGTTAATCCATTAACTGTAGTCTATTTAAAGGCAGTTGTGAGGTTTCATGCTACTGAAACTACTACACATGTCCATATGTCTATACAAAAACAGTCAACTCACATCATTTTAGTCAACATGAATCGAGACCCAGCTGTTGTTCAATCAATGTGTAAATAGATTTCTGCTAGATATTAACACAAGCCTGTTTAATTAACTTAAAAAATAACTGACCTAAATTTGTTTTGTCAACATTTTGGTGAATACGCTACACCTGCATGTTGATGCAATGAGTGCAAGACGACACGCAGGTAGCCAAGCAAGGCTAACATTATACTGTAACTCCTTATAAACCACAATTGTGTTTTTCATCATTCCAATTGTGAATAGATTTAAAGAGATACTACATGTTAGTGAGTGAGCTTTGGAGGTGTTTACAGGTGTATTTTGTGAATTCAGACAGAACAAGGCTAGTTGCTTTCCCCTGCCTCCATGGCAGTCTTTATGCTAAGCTAGGTTAACCTTTCCTGACTTCAGTTCGGTTCTACAGGATTTCAACTTTTACCCCTTTTAACAAAAGCAAATACTTGTATTTCCCTGTTGTTCCTTTTCAGTTTGAAAATGTATCTCATCCAGACTGTCTATCTGTGATTTAGCAACATACATTTAAACATACCTGAAGAAAACTGCCTCAAGTAATCAGAATGACACAAAACAGGTTATAATGCAAACATAACTCCACATCCCTGACCATTTCAAAACCAAAGGTTTTAAAATTCAAACTGCTGTAAAAGTTGTAAAAAATATAGCATTCACTATCTGGGTAACTCTACAGTTTATCAGTTGTTCCGTACTGTTATTGTTATGCATTGAATATAATATGAAATATCCATAAAATACGTCATTTAACATTAGTCAAATGCTCACTCACTCTTTGCCAGATTGTACTACGACTCATGTGAAGCCCTTTGTTCCCGACTGTGTTACTGCTGCCCACCCTGCCTGCCTCTGACCTGTTCTGAGTCCTGGTCCTCTGTCTGTCCCCTACTGGTACGTCTGCTTGGACTTCAGTATTACGCTGTGCTCATTGTCTGTCCTGCCCTGTACCTGCCGAGATCTGACATTAAACGTCATTATCAACTGTTCCTGGTTTCCTGTGTGCTGCATTTGGGTCCAAACACGTCTTGTGACAAATGTCATGGCTGAACACAGAATGATGTCATGAGAGGGGGAATGACGTAGAAATAAATAAGAGGCATCATTTCATAAATTCAGAATTTAAATTGAAGGGTTTATAACATTAATATATAAATATTGAGTATGTGTATAACTTAGTGGCATGCTAATATGTGTATTAGCATTCCAAACACATACTCAATATTTACATAGGTACATATTGTATTACATTACCTAGTATAAGCAGGATGAATGTCTGCTGACAGAGCCTGAACCAGCTTGCAGTCTCTTTAAGCATCAACAACTGTCCTCACTGTGTATTGTGAGGATCAGCTGCAGGGAGGAGGCTTTATTACATCAGGGATTACATCATTACAGGCCTTGGCTACCTCACTGAGAATGACCATCTCCTGCTGGAACCAGTAAAGCACCACAGACAGGCCGAACATTTAAAGTCACAGTCCTGTGAGGATCCACACGATGAGCACATTAGCCATGACGTTTCATATGCTACCCTCAACACTTGAATAATTGATGAGCAGAATGTTCCCAGCAGTCCCATAGCTGAAAGAAACAGCTGTTGTTTTCTGCTCTCTGTTCAGCCACAGTTATTATTTTGAACAAGCTGTTTTTACAATATCTTCACCCAAAAAAACCTTCTGATGCTTATAGACTGGCCTCGAGCAACTCCGTACAACACAGACTTATCTAGGCCTGCAGTATAATGCCCAGAACCTAACATTTTAAAGTGTTTTCTTATGTGTCATTTTGGATGACAAAATATAGTATAATATAGAAGTATATTCTGGTTTAGTGTGAAGGACTTTGTTGGTAGTAAAGTGCAAATGATGTATACTTTCCATGTGAGGGTGAGGGTCTGAAATACATTTTGACACAGACTGACAGTACGAGTGGCCCATACATGGACTCCAAAACCAAAAACATATTTTACTCTGCTTCCTTCAGAAAGCCTGGTCTGCAGTCAGCCACTTTTCTTCAACTCCGAGCTGGCCACCAGCTCACTTGACCTTGATCAGCTCAGGATTGACCCGCTTAGAAAATCTGTGCACTGAGAAAATTAGGCTTGTGAAATCATAGTTCTCTGGTGGCCCAGTGGATCAATCCTATTGTTCAGCTGTGTTGTTGTGAGCAGAGCTGGTCAGCTGGCCTCAGTCCAGCTGACTATACGAAAGACAAACATTTTCCATAGGATATGGTGACCCAGCCCTCTCCACCACGACCACCCCTTCAGAGACAGGAAGAGGAAGCAGAGAGAATGCAGCTCTGACGTCATAACAACAAGGGTCGGGGGCTGGTAGCGGGGTCCTCTGTGTAATACCACTTTCCCCAAGCAGCTATCAGAGCGGAGCACGTGAGATTACAGTAGTTGTTGAGGGTGAGAAAATCCTCCTTTAAATTCTAAATGTTACTTCCATGAAGCTTCCATGAGGATGCACGGTCCCAGCTGAACACCTACCAAATAATATTCTGCCAGTGATGTTAGGAAATGTAATTTTTAAGGAGTAGTTTTAACCTTTTGCACAAATACATTTATTTGCTTTATTTAGGAGAGTGAGATGAGAAAGCAGATGTCAATCTCATGACTCAGAGCTGGGGTCAGGACGAGGGTATAATATGGGTATAATGGGTATAGACGTTTGTTTAATACCTACACAAATATCAATATAAAAACCAATATTTGTGCTTTTGATGGGAGTTACATGCTGGAACTGTTTCTTGGCAAACAACTTCCCACGGTCCTGTTGTCATAGTGAGGTTGCCAGGTTTAGTACCATCATGTCTGTACAGAGACAAAGCCATAAAATATTCTGATGATAATGCTCTTCAATATACAACTAAGAGTTTTGAGATAAATTGCTTGTGTTGTTATTTTAAAAAAGAGACGCAACGCACCAACATTTGTAAAATAAAGCAAATCACAGGCAATTCTGCAGAAAATAATTCAACAAATTAAGTTAAATTCTCCAGCACCATCCTATGTGAATCATATGTTATATCTTCTTCTTCAAGAACAAGGCAGTAATCACACACCCATGCCTTATCAGTGTTTGTAATAAATGGATGTGTAGAAAGTTACAGTAACGTCAGAACAAAACTGGAGAGTGAAGCTACCAGAAAGCTCTGGTGAAGGATGTTGGGCAGTTGTCCCCACAGCGTCACACCTTCTTACTGGGGGAAATGATTTCACACTTGGCACCAGCGCACTCTGAGTTCTTCTTGCTAACGCAGTCACAACCTCATTGATATAAAGACAACAAAGCATGAAGCCTCTCAGTATTACACAACACAATTTAAGCACCACAAACTGCAGACTCCCAAACGTTGAATCATCACCTCTGTAAAACTGTTTGAATGTATTCAATCAATGTATTTGTCACATGTAATTATACCAGTGAAATGTTGATGAACAATGTTTCCCCAATGTGGAATTTTATTTATGTTTCTCATGTTGCAAATTTAAAAAAAGCACTTCAGGAATACTACCATTGTTTCTGTTCTGTTGTGTTTCTTGTTTTTATGTAGCATAATAAACTTAGATACCACTGCATTTCATTGTGCTGCCCTGCATTGCATAATGACAATAAATGACCATTGAATCCTTAAATCCTTAAATCCTTAAATCCTTAAATCCTTAAATCCTTGACTGATAAATATAAATAATAATATACAGTATGTGTGTGATTGGGGGGAGCCATTTGAGGCTGTGACTTGATTTAGGATCCTGAGGGTAGAAGCTCCTGCTGAGACTCTTAGTGCTGGCCTGGTGTAGCCTCTGCTTTATTCCTTTTTTTCTTTCTCTTTTCCTTCCTTTCCTCTTTCCTTCCTCGTTTCCTTCCTTCCTTCTTGCTGTTCTTCCTCCTTCCATTCCTTCCTTCTTGATCATTTCTTTCCTCCCTTCCTCCCTTGTTTACTTCTTTCCTTCCTTCTCTCCTCTCTTCCTTCCTTACGTTTTTCCTTTCCTCCCATCCTCTCTTTCTTTCTCCATTCCTTCCTCCTTTCCTTCTTTCCTTCCTTCCTTTCTTCCTCCTTCCCTTCCTCAGAAAGGAAGAAGAAAAAAAGGAAGGAAGGAAATAAGGATCTTTATTAAAACAAAACTACCTGTCAAGGTCACAAGATGTCAGATACAAATTGCCTCCATGTCTGAAATACAAACCTTGGGGTATGTAGAATATGCTGACACGTATACGCCCCATGTTCTATATATTGTCTCTACTTCTGGCCTCCACATATGTAGAACTTGTGAACTGTATAATCTACTTTTACAGCTTCTTTTGGCCGCCCTGCATTTCAACCATAATGGCAGCTAAGAGGTTGCCAGAACCCGTGTTAGTGAGGTATGTTATGCGGTTCCATAAAGGGAGCTGGAAGGTCCGCCCTATTTGGGAGAAGCCATCATACGATTAGAAGTTTCTGTCAGTCCCTAAATATTATTTACGATGTGACTTAACAGCACTTCCATCCAGACAAGGACAGTCACTACTGCTCTGTCCTGTCCACAACGGCTTCCTACATCTGTGAAAAATGTGTTTAGCACTTGAAGCCTTTGAAGTCAACATGTTGTAGTCGTTACCCAGACATAGTTATTCAGCTTCTTTTTATCCCTCGTCTTTATGCCCCTCTCTCTCTCTTCTTCACACGTTAGAAATGTTCTCCTATGTAACCCAAGGTCTCTGGAGTTAATTACTTTGCAAAGTATTGAACCAGTTTGGTGAAATATGCAAAGCAAAAGTCTCAAAGTATCACGTTGTCCATTTAAGATTTCGCTCCATCAATTTATCCATTCATTAAAACCACATTTGGAGTGGCCTTAAGGTGGTTTAAGTCTTTTGATTTTCAAATTAATTGAATAAACTTTAAAATTAAGTTTCTTTTAATGTTTTACATCATTATTCAAGTATTAATTTTAAAGAATTGTTGTTTCATAATGAACTTGTATTTCGTGATGTGTTCAGGCTCCCAGATCTCAGCTGTTATTCTGTGAGTACGTCATTATTACCAAAGGGAATTATGGCAAAATCATTGAATTTAGAACCCTGTTGTATAAACATATACTTCAAGTAACACTGTTCTCCGCTCATATACCAAAGTTACAAGGTTTGGGTACTGTCATTCTACAACACAGGGTTGCACAACGCGAGTAGAAGTCCCTTTATGCTACAGAAGGAAAAACAATGATGGAGTATGGAGAGAGTGAGTTGAGGAGGCTTACAGCATCAAAAAAGCTGCTCCGTATTCAGTAGCCTGGGTATTTAGCACATCATCATGGCCCATAAAGTTAGTTCTGAGAGGAAGAATTTGTATCAGTGTCGATGAGTAGTGTTCTACAACTATGTTACACGTTCAATCTACTAAGCAGCAGTCTCCAGGAATCCAGCAGTTTGTGTAAATTATCCATATTCATACTTTCAGTTTCTAAGTATCTAATCTATTTCCCTGCACACTCAAAGAGATATTGTCCTCCTACTCTCTCGGTTGCCTAGAGCAACAAAACACAGCAACATCCAGCATCATCCCTCCCTACAGCCTGACCTTTTCCACTGGACACACTGAAGGTCACTGAAGAGGTCCCTGTAACACACCCTCCTTTGATAAACCGCCAGTTTAGGAGGAGCTCAATGAGCAGGGCTGGTGGGGGGCAAGGGGTTTGGTTGAAGGGAGCTTTAAATTGAACAAGAATATGATTGTCTGTGTGAGCAGCAAGCTCTTAACTGAATGCCTCAGCACTAATCATCATGACAGCACGCATCAGTGGGACGGAGTAGCCATTGTAGATCAGATCCATAAAGTGGCATATATACGGTCATGAATTATGCATGAGGGAACAAGGTTAAATGACTCATCCTTGTGCTGCTGCTCATCGGCAACACATAGGGGACCGAGGGGGCATTTGTATATATAGATATGGATGTGTGGGATGTGGAGTTGATGCCATCATAAAAAAAGAATAACAGATTTTCTTTAATATACAGGAAAACTGTTCATATAAAGCTTTTACAGCAATACCTGAAACATACTAACCAGCACCATCCCATTTAAAGGGAGCTAAGAAATGCTTAAATACACACATTATATTTATATGTCCACGTGATGTCTACCATCACATTGGAAAATGTATGTGTTTATTATGTTTATGACATGTGAAGAGTCGCTGCATGTCACATACTGTGGAGACATGAGATCAATTTGCATCATGTCGGCACATGTGATTTTGTGCAGACATGTGAAAACAAATAGTTCACGTGGATGGTGCATGAAGCACATTTCACATGTGATGAATTCAGAAAGAGTTACTGAAAAGCTTAAAAACGGAAATGTGAAAAGGACAATTTGTGATTTTAGGAAGCGTGTTACCAAAGTAGGGTACATCTACAAAATCTAACAGTACTGACCTGAGCACATAACAAGCAAGTCATAAAGTCCCACACACCAATATTACACACTGATATCAATATTAAGTACAGATCTACAGTCAGGACGTGGTTAACCTACAGCTTAGCCTAAGGACTGGAAGCAGCAATGGGGGGGAAGTATTCCTTGTAGCACCTCTAAAGCTGACTAATTAACACATTCTTATATTAAGTCAGGAAGCCACAGCTGACTGACAGTGACATGAACTGATAATTAGCTAAATCCAGTGGTTCATAGGAGCATTAGATGACTATGCGATGTGACAGTCATACGATATAGAGAGAGCTTCCCATGATCAGTCTCCAGTGATTTAAGAGAAGAGCAACTTAGATCAATTATGTCCCATCATTTGAGCTTTTTGCTCCCCCTGCTCCCCCTGTTCAACATGACACTAATGACAGGCTGTCTTCAGGGGGACTAAACAAAGAAGTTAAAGAGAAGGGCTGAGCTGTCGTTGCTTTTAAATCAATAAGAGGAGGAGGTTTTCCAAGATCAAGGTCCCTTGTACTGGAAATGGTTGTGTGGTTCACGCTGAGTGAGCTCCCTGCTGGTGAATGAACAACACTGTCTTGTTTGGAAGGAAAGGCACAAAGAAATGGGTAAATAAGTAGAGAGACAGCACATGGAGTGTATGTAATGGTCCTGCACCAATGGTTATGTGCAAGATTAATCTTTAACCGCAAACAAGGTCCCAGTACTCTGAGTCTTAACATGGTTTTGATCATACTTGGAAAATACAATTTGACTTATTGTAAACATCATGCTTCAATGAAGAGTTGTAATAAGCTGATGTGTGACCCTGTCAGACAGCAGGAATACATTACGCTTTCCCAAACTTATATCTGGGGGGGGAGGAAACTGCATGTTAAGGGGCCATTCGGTTCGTTTTGAGCACAAAAACTACTTGACTTCTTCTTTGAGTTCTGAAGCTTTTGATGATATCATCTGAATGTCATCATTAGGTGTTTGCCATGGATTTTATTTGTCTGAAGGTTTTATAGAACAGCACCCAGAACAGATCAAAACCTAGAAAATAGACCTTATTGTGAGATTATTTCGTCAACTGCCGTTTACAAGGTCAAAAATGAACTCAGCTTTTAACACTACATGGATGAGAAGTCCGTAAATAGATGTTTTAGAAAAGATATTTCACATGTTGGTAATTTCTCAAATTACACACATCATTAGTGTTCTCTCCACAAGTAAGATTTTTAACTCAAGGTTGCCATCTTGTGCCTGTTTTGTGTGTGTGTGTGTGTGTGTGTGTGTGTGTGTGTGTGTGTGTGTGTGTGTGTGTGTGTGTGTGTGTGTGTGTCTGTGTGTGTGTCTGTGTGTTGTGTGTGTGTGTGTGTGTGTGTGTGTGTGTGTGTGTCTGTGTGTGTGTGTGTCTGTGGGTGTGTGTGTGTGTGTGTGTGTGTGAGTGAGTGTGTGTGAGTGTGTGTGAGTGTGTGTGTGCGTGTGTGTGAGTGTGTGTGTGTGTGTGTGTGTGTGTCTGTGTGTGTGTGTGTGTGTGTGTGTGTGTGTGTGTGTGTGTGTGTGTGCATTGCAGAGACATGGGGTTTGGAAAGAGTAGAATATAAGTGAGAAATACACAAATCCACAGCAATAAAGAAATCCAGTTCAATGAGTGGCAGCATCCCGCGTGAGCCTGGCTCCCAATAAATCAATTCAGGGCCCCTTGCTTGACAGAAGCTAGCTCAGTTTCCATAGTAACGCTCTGCACAAGCCCTCCTCCATCCGCGTACCCCTCCCTCCCTTAGCTATGCGATGCAGGAAGTGCAGTGATGGAGGATGCTGTGCGATAGTTTCCAGCGTGGCACATTAACCTACTTCCCAACCAACCAGATGCAGAATGGGAGAGGAGAGGACAGAGAACAGAGGAGAGAGGAGAGAGGGGAGGAAAGGGAGATGACAGGGAGGCAGAAAGAAAGGATGGAAGGGATGACTAAAAGGAATCCAGAAGGGGATGGAAAGGAAGGACATGGAAAAATGAGCATGGGAGAGAAGTGACGAGGAAAAGAAATAAAGCAAAGGAGAGACGGAAGGAGAAAGCAAAAAGGAAGAGAAAGGTAGAGGACAGGTGCTATAGGATGGACAGGTTAAGTGATTAATGAGATTGTAAATCTTTTAAATATTGACCTGATAAATCTTGCGAGGAAAATAATTTGGACGAACAGGATTGGTAGTCATTCACCAGCATAAACGTTTACAAATAATGAATCACTGGAAGCCCTAATCACACTAAATGAGCTGAATGTACAGTATGTTGTGTTCTTGTAAATCAGTTCAAATAAAACACAGACAATCAGATTCTGGTAACTCAGGCACATTCTAATCTCATTAACAGTTAATAGAGAAAAATAGAGAATAACCTGAAATACTAAACACATATAAAGGACAAAAAATATATCTTTGAATATGCTCATCACCATCATTGATCAGACTCCCCTGTGTGATGACATACTTTCTCCTCTGCCCATGTGCAGAGCATCCCTCTGCATCGCTCTTCACTCAGTGGTCCTGATGAGAGGATAGAGATTCCCTGCCTCGCTTCATCTGCTCTGCTTCTTTTCACATTTTCAACCAATTCAAGGATTCCAGGACAAGATACAACCTAATAACGCATCTTCCACCTTACACGTCCATTAAACGAGCTCTCGTGTGTAATTTCCCCAGTGGAGACAAAAGCTCTTCTTTTTCTAACCATCTGCAAATGTGAAATATGAAGAGGATTGTGAGGAAAGGAGGGGAGAAATGTGAAGACTTACCGACATGAGTGATGACACACTGCACCCTCTGTAGCAGCTCATGGACCGACATCTCGTCTTCTCTCAGCCAGCACAGCATCTCAGGGTGTGGGTCGCATCCACTCTCCTCCCCTTCTCTCTCTTGCCGCTCTCTCTCTCTCCGCTGCCACGCCTCCGTTTGTCACCCTTCCTTCCCCGATAATTTCCCCTCCTTTTGCTCCCTAATCCAATGTTCTCCTGTGAGGGGTTTTTTCTCCTGTGTTCTCTCTGCTGCTTCTTGTTTCTAGTTCTTTCTACTTTAAATGTTCTTATGTGAAGCCTCTCCTATCCTTCATCACACCTCCTCCAAATACAAACAATCACAAAGCCTGATTGTGACAATGATGATGCCCCTCCCAGCCAGTCAGCAAAACAGTAAGCCTGCATATAAAATAATCAGCTTGGCAGCCAGGCACAGGTGAAATAACCAAAACAGCCAGTCAGGGAACAAAAGAGGAAGTAGCTCAGACAGCTCGTCAATAGATAACATAAGCAGTCTGTTAAGTGAACAAAATAGTCATTCTTCAGCCAGTCAAGCACACAATAAACACTATAGTCAGTCAGTCAGTTAACAAAAGAGACATATTGTGTCTCCGCCAGCAAACTTCATTAAGTTAAAACCAGCCAGAAAATCTTTAAAGAAAAGAACCAGTTTGTCAGTAAATGTGTAAGCCAGTGAACAAAAAGCCACTCCTTAATTAGATTAGAATGGTAATTAGTCAACATCAAAACATCAGCCTCCCAGACAGTTATTCAGTCCTTTTGATGATGCTGGCAGACATATGCAATGATTAGGAAGAAGCCTCCTCGTCAAAAATACAATTGTCCTTACAGCAAAAAAATTAAATTAAAAAAGGGGAAAATTATACTCCAAAAAATGTTAAAGACATACCAAACCTAGAAAAAATGAAAGGATGCTCCTCAGGAAGTGAGGAAGACATTGAGTCCTCTCCACTTATATAGACACCGGGTTGGAAAGCATTGCTGCTGCTCTAATGATGCTCTGTTTGCTCTAAAGAAGCTGAGTCACAAAGAGGGAAAACGAATCAGTGCTGTTATACCTGCCTGCAGGGCGGAGGGAGAGACACTGAAGCAGGGGGAGGGTGGATACTGGATAGATGGGGTGGGGGTTAATAGGTCCACAGGGGAAATCCTGGTGCCTGGATACGGATTGGAGCTAGTGGAACATTGACTGATTCTCACACTTTTATTTGATTTAAGGTAGGAGAAATAACAGGAAATCGTTAGGAAACAACAATGTTTTTGTTTTGAGTCTCTGCTATCCGTTTCACCATCATTATCTTTCGAGGGTTCGAACAAAACAAATCAATGGCCTCCACCCATCATTCATCTCCTTCTCCTGCCTGGGTTCATTCAGTGCTACCGGAGGCCATTGTGCTGCTCCTGCTCCACATTTTGATAAAAGCCAACATGTCAGGCAGGGACACAAGCACCTCTCCATGAGCCTGTGTCTACTGGGACTGTGGAGATTTCCTGGGAGACGACCATTAGCCAGAGACATCTGCACTCAGCTTCACCCAGCCACTCATTCATCTTTACTCTGCCAACCAATTACAGGCCCTACTGAAGGCTTTCAAACAACAGAAACATGCAGCATCATCAGAGCAGCAGGCAGACAAAGCATGATCCTGGGCATTGTGTGCATCCTGTATTTCAATGTATCCATTCAAGTATTATTGTGCAATATGAAAAACACCTAGACCTAGATTAAGTTCATTGTTTTTTATTATTATTACAAATTCATAAATAACTGGCAAAAATGCTGATGTTTCATTTATTTGTGTATCACACAATCAAACAGTTTGGAATATAATAAAAGGAATAATGTCAGATTAGGGGATGACAAAATATTGAGAGAGGAGAAGAGAGGAGAGGGGAAACATAGAGAAAAAAAAAAAGAAGGGATGGGATGATGGGAGGAAGGATGAAATGAGGAGGGAGGGTGGTAGGGAGGAGGAGGGAGGAGGAGTTAGGAGGAGGGAGGAGGAGTTAGGAGGAGGGAGGAGGAGTTAGGAGGAGGGAGGAGATGTGAGAGGGGAAAGGAGGGGCAGAACCAACTCCAGCATTCGTGCCATCTGATTGGAAGACACGAACTGTCGTCGACGGAAGTTTTTTCCTCTGCGAGAGCGGGAAGGCGCTGCCGACTATACCATTTTACACATGTCAACAAGAAGGCTACTCAACACTGAGCCAGTTATCAGAAGCAATATCCTTGTTAAGCTTTGGTGCGAAGAAACTCCTATTGTTGGATATTAAGGTCAGAGTTTGTCTGAACAGCGGTTGATATATAAAGTAAGTGCGACGTCTATCTGCGTTATCAACAGCTAACAATTGACTGACACCTAATAATCACCAAGCCGGTACTGGCTGACTTAGCTAGCTAACTAGCTGCTTGTAGCTAGCGTGTTTGTTACTATGTAATGCGAGCCATAGTTTATTCAACTGCAACTAAGATATATATATATATATATATATGGCAATAATTGTGACGTTACCACTAAAGGACAACGATACGTGACATATTGTCATTTTAACATTCATTCTCCGTGTGGATGGGTAACGTTAGCGTCAGGACTGCCACACTTCGTGAACAAGCTGTTGGTGTTCATTTGATTTGCATTCTTCTCACAGCTGACATGGCTACTCACTGCGGAGGAGTGAATATGTTTAACCCTGTTAACTCTACTGTTCGGTAGAAACCACTAACTAACTAACGTGACAGGTAGGTGGCGGCATATATTGTAAAAGTAAGCTTGTTGAATGTCACGCTTACAATTGAAATGCACCCAGCTGACTTTGTAATGTTGAGTTTTCACCTTGTTGCGTCAAACAACATACAACGAACATCTAATTGTAGCAAACTAACAGGTAGTAATGTTTGGCAACAATCGAAGTTTTAAATGGAGTATGGAAGTGTGTCATCCCATCACTGCTCACTCTTTCCTACACGTTTCCCTACATGAGAGAGCATTCAGCAGACAGGGACCTTCACAGTTGACCCATCACTCCTCCTGAAGACAGATATCTTCTTCAAAATAAACATATTGCTGTGTTTTTATCAAGGAAAGCAAAACATTCTTTCGTTTTTAGTATGTAAAATATTTCTTTAAGTCTTCTGAAGTTTTCATGTGAACCCTGCTATCGGACTTCTGGTATATAGTGGTCGTTAAGTATAACACATGGATCATTAATGTTGCCAAAGGTCTTTTGTTTGACCTCAAATATTACTTTACTTTTCCCGTTTGTTTATCTTCACAAGACTCAAATATGAACAGATTCAAATAACTCCTCACATCCCTTCACACACACAGTCCGTGAACACAGCCTCTGTGGAAAATGTATTTTAGTATTTAATGCATTTCAGCTGCCCACTAGTGTATTTCAAGTATTCTTATTGTCTGTTTTAAACTTGCCATAATGCCAAATAAAAAGATCAACATTATTTAATATAATTACAGTAAAGTTGTATCATCTTATCTATCTGAAAATCTTAAAATTAAATTGCATAATAAGGAAGCCCAAATCAGGTCGTTCGATATGGGTCAACTTTGAGGGCCCCTGTTTACTGAATTAAAAAAAGTTAGGATATATTTTTCAAATGTGCGTTTCTGTTTCTGCGTCTGCATGTTTATTTATCCCTGGGTATTTCTGCTGCTTTTACCAAAATCAGGAGGAGCCATGCAGGCTTTTTTGAAAGGAGCGACTACCAGACCTCCGAAAGACAAGGCAGCAGCAGCAGCAGGGCCCAGCACAGAGAAGAAAGCCAAGGCTATTCCTTGGGTAGAAAAATAGTAAGTGTGAACCACAAAGGTGTACTGTACATGATGTCTGTTTGGCACCAAAACTGTCTTAACAAATGGTCAGGACCCAAAAAGCGTTGCAGCAACATATGAGACATATTAGAACATGAGAATGTCCATCATATACCTATATCATCATTTTCTAAGCGCTAATAGAAACTATTATAAGATGATTAACTATTATTGCTATGGCGAGGACATCGCTGCTTTTGATTCCGATGATCAAAATTGAAAGCTCATTTGATAGATTTTTGATTTAGAATCAAAATCGTGACACCCCTACATAACGACAAACTCCTTATCACCGCAGAAGGAAGTGTGGGTATTGGAATAATTGGAGCCGACCTTTATGCGATCACATACTACGGCATCTTCTGACCATCCAGCCAGACCTGCCGGAGCAAATTTATACCAGTAGTCTGAAAACGTGACAGTATTAGTTTTTCTACAGTACCACAGGTACCGAAAATGTGTTTGGGACGCAGTAAACTCACCATCGACACGTCCAGGGGGCACACTCTATTTCCTGATAATGCTACGTTGTGACTAGGGATGGCACAATACCAGACATGTAGTAATCAACATATTGTTTTTGTTCTATTTTGTTTTGTCGTGTTTTTCTTGTGTGGCTACAAATGCACATCGTTGTGCAACGCTGTGTTGCAGAATAACAATTAAGGATCCTTCAATGTCTCCAAAAACGGAACAATATGACAGATGTTATATTGGATTGCATTAGATTGTACATGTGTACCTAATAAAACCGCCACTGAGTGTATGTGATGTGTGCTTATGATGAATCTTAACCTTGAAACAGTATATGTGCTAATTAAATAGTGAGCCAACATGCTATTGCTAAGTAAATATTAACAGGCTGTGTTTTTGCAAATCCTAGCAGGCCAAAGTGTATTGATGAGGTGGCCTTTCAGGAGGAGGTGGTAGCAGTGCTGAAGAAGTCCCTGGAAGGGGCAGATGTAAGTATCACAATCTTATGATGGAGACTGTTTGGTGAATTGTTTTGACACCTTTCTCATGTGAAAATGGTAAAAAAAAAAAAAAAAAAAAAAAGGATAAGGCCGGTGTGATTTCAATATTTTTCCTATTTTAAAGAAATCCAATAAAAAGACCAAAAGCAATAATGTGTTCCATCTTTGAAAACTTTGTCTTCACTTCCTGTGCACTGAGCCCCTAGCCCATCGGTTCCTACTGAAGACATCTTTAAAAACGGCTCACATATATAGTTTCATTTTTAAAGAAGGCTCAATAACTGGCCACTTTAGTTTTAAGCAAATGTTACTTAAAGGAGGAAATAGTGCATTTGTTGGGGACTATTTTCAATGGCTGATTAATCTCAAAATAAACTACAGCGTGTGTGTGTTAATGGTAATGAGTGCAACAGTGTGGCTCAATGAACGCTGTGGCACAGGGAATACCTTTTGTGGGTTAGAATTATATGTGGTTGCATTCATGTGAGTGCATGATGATCATTATCATCGATGCGGAGACATTAGCTACTGTCTTGGCCATCCGCGCCTCCCAAATCTCAAAAGTTCTTTCGACAGGCATGTCAAGCGAATGTTGAGCAGTTTGGAGTGCGTAGGGAGGGTGGAGTTCACGCTCATCACAGCCACGTGTTTGCAGGGCCGTATCTGGGCACGCAGAGCAGAAATGCTCCCTTGAGATAAAAAAATTTCAGTTTGTGCACTGGGATCACCTGCATGCGCCTGGTTTTTATGTTAATGAGACCAATTTAACGCCATACGTGTGTATGTAGCAGCATAGAACTTCACAAAACAATCCATTTAGCTGGTCCATAAATGAAGTGATCTATAGCTGATTATTAAAAAAAATACTATATGAAGAGAGAGAGGAGGCTAGTGGGGGGGACATACATCCAGAGGTTCAGACACCACTGAGGACCAAAGTGCAGGCAGTGAGTGTCATTGATTGTGTGTGACTTTGTCGTGTTACCAAATCATGTGCTGGTGCGATCAACTGAGAAAGTTGGTGGTGGAAAAGTTAGTGTGGAGCCCTGCTGGTTAGTAGGATACATTCTTTGTGGATGTTGGTGTTTTCATGTGATTTGATAATAAATAGGATGTAGAATATATCCAACTCCTGCTTACATTTACAAGTCTCTTTGAACATGAAGATGAACCCCAAATGTCTCCCAATGTGTGTATGTAAGAACATTTTTAAGTCACTTTGGACAAGGGAGGAAATCAGTACTCGCATAAACCGTACACCAACAAAGACAAACCTCAGCTCAATCATGCAGCCTCTATATGTCGCCCTGCCAGGATGACATAGTCACAGTTTCTCTTATTATCTTTGTTTAAATTGCAGCTTCCCAACTTGCTCTTCTATGGCCCTCCTGGAACAGGAAAGACCTCCACCATCTTAGCTGCTGCCAGAGAACTTTATGGGTGAGTGAGCAGTCAATGACATTGTGGGTAAAAAGCAGATATTTCAGCTCTTTGCATCTCTGGAAAGTCCTGTATGTTACCTTTTTTAGTTTTAGTTTGATCATTCAGCTGTTTTCTCTGTATGAATCCCATCCTCCTGCACTGTCTCTCCTCCAGTCCTCACCTGTACAGACAGAGGGTGCTGGAGCTCAATGCCTCGGATGAACGAGGCATCCAGGTTGTCAGAGAGAAGGTCAAGAACTTCGCTCAGCTCACCGTGGCCGGGACTCGCCCAGAGTGAGTCCGCATTGATTGCATGCTCAAATATAGGATAATTGTTCTGGTGGTTGTAACAACCATCTGAACTTTTTTTGAAAGGCCTTTGTGTTGGGATGAATATTTTCAGATGCATCTTTCTCGGTAAATAAACTAATAACGCTACAGCCACTGTGTTTTGCTGTATTTGCAGTGGGAAGATGTGTCCTCCTTTTAAGATCATCATCCTGGATGAGGCGGACTCCATGACGGCACCGGCTCAGGCTGCTCTCAGGCGGACCATGGAGAAGGAGTCCCGTACCACCCGCTTCTGCCTCATCTGTAACTACATCAGCAGGTCGGCTGAGTTATCACAACCATGAACGCACAAACACTGTCTGTGAGGCTTCACCTGACCCTGCTGCATTTCTGTGTGTTCTCTAGGATTATTGAGCCTCTGACCTCCAGATGTTCCAAGTTTCGTTTCAAACCTCTAGCCAATCGGATCCAAGAAGAGCGCCTGCTGGAGATCTGTGAGAAGGAGGACCTCAAGTACACCAAAGAGGTGAAAGAGAAAGAATTTGACCGTGTTGCTGTAATGTGGAAGAGAAAAACATAATGAAATTGCTGAAAAAGTCAAACTCTGGACATCACTAAAGGGGGCTGTTAACCTGCAGTTGTTTTCCAAAGCAGAACTTAAGAAACAGTTTTGCTTGGAACGAGGACGTTGGATTTTTCCCCCCATCAGTTCTATTGGAAGCATGTTAGGAAGAGAGCTTTTAATGGCCAGTGTTCCCCTCCCATAGCCTGGGGGAAGTTGTAAGCAGTTTGTTTATGCTGTAACTTTTTTATTTGTGAGTTAACCAAAGGATTGGTTGACTAATCAGAAAATAATCAAAACAATTATTGTGAGATCAATAGAATAATCTGAAAAATATTTGATAGATTAATCGATTTTATATAATAAACATTTTTGTTTTTTTAAAGAATCGTTAGTTGCAGCCTTAATATATCTTAAAGTGCATCCTGCCTAGTTCAGTTGATTTGATCTTTTAGTCCAGTTAAAGTGTTGCAATGTGTTTTTCTACAGCTTACACCATGGCAACGCATGCTTTTCAACCTTTAGACAAACACTATATGGACAAAAGTATTGGGCCACTTCACTTAATCATTGAATTCAGGTTTCATTCAGTCCCACTGCCATAGGTCAGGGGTCTGCAACCCCCGCTCAGGAGCCACATGCAACTCTTTAACCCCTCTGTAGTGGCTTTGACAAAAAACAACATGGAACTAAACTGTATTTTTTGTTGCACAGTGGACAATCTGTCATACCACTTATCTTGGAGTTCGAGGTGATATTGTGACACTGACGTAAAATAAAAAAATAACAATATTTCGTCCACTAAAATATGCGTCACACTCTCCTGCATCTACAGGCGCGGGTCTGAAACTCAAGTTAAGCGACTTGCAGAGAAAGTAACTCAGTATGCTAACCATGGATAAAACCAAAAAAAGAAAAGTCTCGGAGGAAAATAGAGTTTAATTCTGCATTGATAGATACGTTTGCTTTTACTGCCAACAATGCTGGCTTACTTGAGTGCTTACTATGTGGCGAGAAATTAGCAAACAACAAAAAATCTAATGTTGAAAGACATTTCAAGAACAGACACAGCATTTGCTGAAAGGTACCGAGCTGGAGATGCGCGAAAAAAAGTGATTTCTGAACTTCTGCTGAAAGCGGAACAGAGCAAATGTACTTTCAAGAAATGGATGAAGTCTTCAAACTCATCTACTGCTGCTAGTTTTGTGGCCGCTCATGAGATAGTACGGAGTGGAAAGCCGTTCACAGATGGAGAATACATGAAAGAAGCATTCTTAAAAATATCAGAGCATCTATTTTTGGAATTCAAAAACATGTGTGAGGCTGTTTCTATGAATTCTATGCTTCCAACTTTGTGGAAACAGTTTGGGGAAGAACCTTTTCTGTTCCAGCATGACTGTGCCCCAGTGCACAAAGCAAGGTCCATAAAGGACTTGACTGGCCTGCACAGAGATCTGACCTCAACCCCCTTGAACACCTTTGGGATGAACTAGAACGGAGATTGTGTGCCGGGCCCTCTCGTCCATCATCAGTGTCTGACCTCACTAATGCTCTTCTGGTTAAACGGGACACGCTCCAACATGTTGTAGAAAGTCAGAAGAGTGGAAGCTGGTATACCTGCAAAGGACCAACTTCATATTAATGCCTATGAAGTTGGAATGGGATGTCATAAAAGCTCCTGTAGGTGTAATGTGGAGGTGGCCCAATACTTTTGTCCATACAGTGTATTTCTGATGGAACTGATATATTTGTATTTGAACCAATGCTGCGTTCTACACCAGCACCTCATGAGTATCACTGCAATTATTCTCTTTGTACAGCTGGTGCAATCAAGGTGCGTCTGTTTCTATTCATCTAGAGTATAGCAGCATTAGTGAAGGTGTCTGAGGGAGACCTGCGGAAAGCCATAACCTTCCTCCAGAGTGCTGCGCGGCTCAACGTCGACAAGGAGATCACAGAGCATGCTGTCATTGAAATAGCCGGGGTAAGACGTACTTGTCATACGTGTCATGACGAAGACTGAAAGAGCTGATACTTTTTTATGTTCTGCACATTTGAAACCTTCCTTGCCAATCATGTCCCTCTGTTGTGCTCTCTTATGCTGTAGGTCATTCCTCCCAAGATGATTGACAACTTGCTCCAGATTTGCCTTTCAGGAACCTTTGAGAAACTAGAGGTTGCCGTCAGGGTAAGTGTTCTGACATGATTGTGTTCTAAATTTGCAGCACTTGTTTAGTGTGACATGCATTTGTTTTCTTGTTATTCGTTAAGGCAAAACACTTTAAATATTTTATCATAAAAATCATGAAAACCTTTTAAAACTTAAAAAAGCCATTGTCCCCGACTGATGTGTATTTGCTGGTATCGTGCGTCTGGTCCAACACTGGATCATGAGGTCATTACTAGTCTCCTGCTCCCTGCCACTGACGCTTTAATATAGTTATGAAAGCTGCTCTATGCCTAAACACCGTCTTATGTCTGTTTAGTGAAGTGTAAATAATGTAGTTTTGATTTTTCTAAACTTTAAACATTTCCCCCACTTTAAAATATAGGCTAAAAAATATAGTAGCCAAAATAGGCTACCGATAAAGCAAATAATTTAAATTAGAAAATGTAATAAATAAATAAATCAAAGGATAGGGTGTCTTAAAAATGTGTAAGAGGGGATTACTTACGTTTTTTTTTATTAAAATGCTTTAAAAACAGGAGGAGATCTAACTTTTGTGAGAATACAAATTTGCCAGTAGAATCAAGTTGTTTTACAAGATATTTAGTATACCAGTGTATGTGTTCATATTCTCAGTCTCAAACATTAACCATGTCATGTGATCTACTCTAGTACACTTTAAGAAACCACCGAAAAACGGTAAATTAACATTAAATATCCAGGGATTCATGTTATAGTCACTTCCACTGACTGACTGTAACAATCTGGCACATTGACCATCGAGGGTCCAGGACGATTCACATGCACGTGTGTGTGCACGTGATCAGGATGGTACCACCTCCGCCTCATGTTGAGCCAGGATAAACCCTGAATGCATCAGCTTTCCCTTACTCCCTGTATGTCATATCCTTACATTGTTAATGTCTCCTCCGTCAGAACATGGTGGATGAAGGCTACGCAGCCACACAGATCCTGAGTCAGCTCCATGAGTCTATCATAGAGCAGGACCTGAGTGACAAGCAGAAGTCAGCGATAACAGAGAAGATGGCGGTAAGTGATCTCCAAGGTTCCTCCTGTTTGACTTTCTATATTCTTTGTAAATTAATATTGTAATTGTTTTAACTGCAGTGATGACAAACCTTTTTGGGATTATTACACTTGTATTGGACCACAGCAACACTGCAGATGAATCAGACACTTGAGGATCCAAGCTGAATGCTGTGCTCTCAAATAATGTTAGTTGACTTCTCTTGCAAACACCAACATTAAGTTGAGTTGGCCATTATTCCAATCGGAGCCCTTTAATGTTGAATACCTACCGATACAGAATCCAATCTGCTAGTTTACCTAAATGTTGATTTAAATATGTATCTGACACCCAATACAATCTGTGAAATGATTGACCTTGATTGATACTACTCTCAAATTGTACCTCTTACTACTGTGTTTGGTTGAATAACAGTAATAGGGGTTAGCATACACACACACATATATATATATATATATATATATATATATATATATATATATATATATATATTTATATTTATATATATATATTTATATTTATATATATCAGTGTATGTATATATATATCAGTGTATGTATATATATATATATCAGTGTATGTATATATATATATCAGTGTATGTATATATATATCAGTGTATGTATATATATATCAGTGTATGTATATATATATCAGTGTATGTATATATATATCAGTGTATGCTAACCCCTATTACTGTTACAGTACAGTAGTAAGAGGTACAATTTGAGAGTAGTATCAATCAAGGTCAATCATTTCACAGATTGTATTGGGTCCATAATAAACTCTGATGTCATGTACAATGTATTATCTTTCATGGACTTATACCTTCATAAACACCCAGTTTGTGCTTGTGTTCCCTCTTTGGTTCAGGTTGTGGCTAAGTGCCTGTCAGACGGTGCAGATGAGTACCTGCAGATGTTGAGTCTATGTTCAGTCATCATGCAGCAGGCCTCCCAGAACAACTAAACCTCCACATAGCCGAGACCAGCAGGACCAACATGAGACATCAGCACTTTGCTGTTTGGGACGTCCCCCAGCAGATCCCATGTGATGGTGGTGGTGTGTCCTGTCAGAGACCACAGCTGTCGAGGTGTTTCTCTCTGTATTTAGTCATTCTCCCTCCACTCACTTCAATAAGACACAATCATGTGTTTATTCATCCATCAGATGTTTCTTTATTCATTTTCAGAAATGTAACTACTTGCAAACATAACTTTGTACACTTTTTTGCATTTTGGATAATAAAGTTATTTTTATATTTTCAGAGTTTGTTTCCTTGAAGCCATTGCTCACACTACACTAAATCCACAGAGTAACTTCAAAAATGTAAACTCCTCATCTGACGCAGGGCTCACCAACCTCTTCTGCTCCATGGTCTCAAAACTCATGACAACTATGAAAATACATTATTCTCAATAATGGTGACAAATATGTGTTTCATGATCTACAAATAACATTTACAAATGTGTATGAAAAGGATAAGTATGTTATGGTGTTCACAAACGCATTGTCCAATCCACAAACAAATACCAAACATTCTCCCAGCTCCCCCCGGCAGCAGGGCGACCTCCAAGCAGAGTTTAAGAGATGCACCGCTTCAGTGCCGTCCCATCAGTACCCCTAACACTGCTACTGCAATTACCAACGCTACCGATAGCACCGTAATACATAGCACTATAACGTATTTTACATGAAGTTTATCGGTATCTTTTTGAGATTCTCGCTGAAATATGCATTTTTTTGAGTTATTATTGAAGTTAAGCTATTATTTCTTCCCATAAGCTCTCAGAAATGTATTTCTACCTGAGAAACAATTATAAAGGGATGAATACGAAGGACAATTTAGTGTCATTTGGGTTTCATTACAAATTTGTCAAAACACAACTTTATTTTGACCTTTTGCAGTTATTTGTATTTTGTGAGGTACATTATGTTAAAGTGTAATTTTATCTTCAAAACAGAATTCTAATGGTGAATATGAAGGTAGCAGAAAAGAGCATGTTCATTTTGAGCTAAGATTTGCCATTTTGAACAGTGGGTTTTTCATATTTCTTTTTTTATTGGTGCAAAACAAGAGACATCATAAAACATAACATGAGCATTTACTAATTGTATGCAGAACAGTTGAAGTGTCAAATTTCAAAGACGGAATATGGGGAACCTGCTCTCCATTAACTGAGTCGCATTAGTTGAGTCTTACAAGCGTCCCATCACCAGCTGGGCCAGGCCAGAGTAACAGTCTTTTTGGCTGCCTTGCATTAGTTGAGTCCCACTAGCGTCCCATCACCACCTGGACCAGGCCAGAGTAACAGTCATTTTGGCATCACTGGAAAGGTCCTCTCTAGTCCAGACAATCTCTCATTCACTGAATTTCTCTTGTCTCCTGCACCACCACCTTACGATAGGAGGGGGTTGTACTGACTGTGGTGGTAGAGGAACCCACCAATTTGCTCTGAGAGCCAGCGGATGTGCTGCCCTTGCTGTGGAGGACTTTTTGAGAGCCAGAGATGCCACTCTTCTGGGACAGACCTCCTGCCTCCTGGAACAGCTGCCCTCCGCTGCTTGTTGTCCCTCCGATCACCAGGACCCTCTGAGAACCTGAAAGCCCTCCTGACTTCAGAGTACCCCCCTGCACGAGGCAGGTCTGGCTCCCATTCAGACCTTGCATTGAGCCTGCACGGACCTTGCCCTCCACCACCATCATGGTCTGGGAGCCAGAGAGGTTGCCGCCAGTGTGGATTACGTTGCCGCCAGTGTGGATTACGTTGCCGCCAGTGTGGATTACGTTGCCGCCAGTGTGGATTAGGTTGGCACCACCCCCATGAACCCCGCTTGCCTCCACCAGCACCATGCGGGGTCCCTGCACTTGCCCGCTGGACATCACAGTCTGTCCCTGAACAACCATGCCTTGGGCAGGTCCAGCCTGGGTCCCATTAAGCAGTACCATGCCCTGCAGGTTGGTGGCGGGTGCCTCGGCCAGCAGCACGGTGTTCTGAACCTGTGGCTGGACTACGTACTGCATCGGCTGCAGCACAGGGGTGGTGGTGTAGTAGACAGGCTGCTGCTGCTGCTGCAGCAAGAGCATCTGGCCTTGATTTACCAACCCTTCATTCATTGTGGTCATCCCGTTCCTCATCATGGCTGTGCTTTCGTTCACCATCTCAGATTGCGCAGATATCTCCCTGACCACATTCTGAGGGACACTTGGCTGCAGCTCGGGTGGAGTGGGCAACTGTTGGGCCGTCATCAAACTTGATACTGAGGTCTGGGTGTTGGTGTTGGTGTTGATGTTAGTGATGGAGGTACTGGGCAGAGTAGTGAAAGCTGGTTTGACTTCAGTTTGGATCTTCTTGCCTCCGCACACCTCAGCCAGGGTCTTGAACTTTGTGCTGAGGTCATCGAGGAACTGCAGGTTGTTGTCAGACTCCAGGAGGCTGCAGCAGCCCACTGAGCCAGCAAGAGAGCCCTCACCCTCATAGTCATAAACCAAAAGAGCATCCTTGACTCCAAGGTTTTCATCAACACTGGTCACCTTCTGTTAAAATAGAATAAGGAAATCATCACCAAGGTTACCTTTTGTGTTGACAGAGCAGTCATTTCTTTGTCTTTCTTTATGCAAACTATGTTTTATTTAACTTTTAATAAATACAAAAGTGTCAAATCAATATCATCATTAGTCAGTCACTACACTACACTAAATCCTACTCTGGGTTACAGAAAGTAAAGAGTAGCCATATTTAAATGATTCCTCACCTGAGTGTAGTACTGTCCCAGGAAGTGGTCTGGCAAAGCCATGCCATCGTACATGCCTCCGCCTCCACCTCCACCTCCACCTCCACCTCCACCTGCACCTATGTGTGATTCTCTGCCCACATTCCAAGAGCCTAAGCCGTTGAAGTCTTGCTGGTTGATCATCCCGTATTGTTGGTCAATAGACTGGTGATAGACGCCCCTGTTCATTCCATTCATGCCAGTGATAGATTCCTGCATTTCTCCTCCCATGTTGGACCAATTTCCATCCACTTGTGGCGGCATGTTGAGTAGCGGCACCTCCTATAAAAGGCCAACGATCCAAACGTTAGATCAGACTCGAAAGTTATTCTGCTGCCAAGCGGTCAGAAATGAGCTTTCAAGGCCGTGTGTTTAAAAGGTCAATATGTTGGTCTCACCGTGTTCTCTCCCAGGCGCTCAGTGCGGTAGTTAATGAGGTGAGATTTGGTGTCGTACGGCAATTCAGAAAAGCCCGCAGCGGCATCCCCACATTGGCAGAAGAGCAGCAACAGAAGTAAGACTGTAAAAACAACAAAACAGTTTTACTCTGACTTCATGGCTCCTACGATGTGGTGTGGGGACTGCAGTGGTTCTCTGGGGTCCTCCAAAAAGGAGGTGCAGTTTTAATTTACCTGACATCAGGTAATTAACTGGCTAGGTAATTTACCTGGACCCAAATGTGCTCATATTTTCTCTGATAATAGGCAACCATGCATGTACTTATGTATTACCAACACTAGCTGTTTCTATAACCATTCTGCTTTAAGTTGCACATTTGTGGTCTGACATTGTTTGACTTGTGTGACAGTCTGGCTCCTGGAGTGTGTTACTTTACACTGCCACCTGCTGGACAGACCCACAATCACATCCAAAAGTAAATAGATCTCTGATTTTTTCTTAAACAAAACTGGGACTGTTAGAAACTGTAATTTGACTTGACCGCAACTACTGGTTTACTGAGGTTGTTGGAGTATTTAAAAGGACCTGAAAACGTATTATCTCAATCCTCTTCAGTTGTGGTCAATACACAGTCTCAAAGAGTTTTGGAGTGTTAATGAAAAATACCTAAAGACTCACTTTACTTTAGTTGATCCTTATTTAATTATGAATATTTAATAAGTTAAGTTAAGCTCTGTAAAACAGTGCAAATGTTTGTTTCTAATGTTCCAATGGCTTGTTCTTTATTGAGGTTTCGAGACTTCTTTGGCTGGTATCAGTTGACATACATTTTACGTGGATATTCTTAAACATATCTTTGGCCTAAAATGGATTTAAACTAATCTGCTTAAAAAGCAGGGATTGTCTCGAGCACAGCAAAGGTGTTTGATCACACCACCCTTCATCAGAATCAGCATCACATCGTACTTACGTAGTAACAGCAACAGGCCCAGGAATAGCAGTCCGATGCCTGCAGGTCCGAACTCTGATCCTTTGTTGGTCTTACCATTGCCGCCTTGTTTTCCACACAACACTCCGTCCTCACAGGTACAAACTTTCACCTTCACTTTCTGTTTCTCTGGACAGGCCTTTCCTTGCTGGTCACTTATCATTAAGTACACCTCATAGGAACCGGGCCAAATGTTCTCCTGGGCCCTCAGGATAGCTGCGGTGTCTGAAGGCATGAGACAAACATGATGAGTGTAGCAAGTCAAGTTTGCAATATTCTAGATATTAAACTAAATATTCTTTAATTTTGTTTAAATTAGTTTTTTCCAAGGACATCCTGGTAGTCCACTGGTCTAAGATGCATTCAGGCATCCTCCTCAAAACAAGCTTAGTCTTACTTTTGAGGTCATAATCTGTTATCTAAGAAGCTTAAAGCAACTTGTATGTGGAATTGGAAACACGTTCACTTTGGCAAATCCTAGTTGTAAAACAAAGAAAGTAATATGTGGTAGACACCAGCTCATGTTAACACAGAGCTACTTCTAACTTTATATTCATTGTTGTTACATGACTAATATTTGGCAGTATTCTCCTCACCATTTTTATGCTCCACCTGCCATTTGCCCTGAGTTTCCCCTAGGATGATGGCATAGTCAAAAGGAGCTCCATTAGGGAATACATCCCCATCTATGGCGTTTACAACAACAGCATCATTCGAGGTACACACAAATTGGATGTCACTAGTCAGGGTGGGGCAGTGGTCATTAAAATCTTCCACCTGGATGGCTACAGTGCCAGTGGCTGTTTTACCAGGCATATCTGTGTTGGAGAAAATAAAAACAGATCATTCAGCATTTCCTTTGTTTGTATTTCCATTCTTCAGAAACAAGTCCAAATACTAGTATTACATGTAAACATCTGGAGCTGAAGTGGAAACAAAGTGTGGAAGTGTACCTTTTGTAATGCAGAGTATTTTAGCAAAATATGTCCCATTGACCAGGTAGGGAGATTCTCTATCAGGCATCTTGTTCAGTTTGATATCAGCTGTATCTGGATCGATGGTTAGCCAGTTGTTAGGGTCTGAGCCCTTCACATACCTGCAGCAGAAATAAACTGTGTCAGTTATTTTCATTGAGTGTAGAAAATTAAGCTCACATTGTACATTTAACTGTCGAGGCTTTTAATGTGTGTGTATGCACTGACCTGACATTCTCAGCTGGTTTCCCAGTGTCACCATCTGTTGCCGCATAGCGAGCAATAACATCATTAATGTCGATGGAAGTGCCTTCTGAGATGGGAATAGCTTTGACTTTTGGCTCAAAACTTGGCCCTTCTGGCTGGTTCTTTACATTGATTTTGAGTGGATAAGATTTATATGTTTTCACTCCAGACCCACTGCTTGTACCACTTGTACCGCTTGATCCAGCTGCACCAGTTGCTCCAGGTGCTCCAGGTGCTCCAGCTCCTGTTCCAGCTCCAGCTCCTGTTCCAGCTCCAGCTCCTGTTCCAGCTCCAGCTCCTGTTCCAGCTCCAGCTCCAGCTCCTGCTCCAGCTCCTGCTCCTGCTCCAGCTCCAGCTCCAGCTCCAACTCCCACTCCTAAACCTATACCAGCTCCAGCATATGTCTCAGATGGATCATATGGGTCAGCCTTATTCCTCACAGTTATTCCTAGATCAAGGTTCTTCACATCCTCATAATTCACAGCCTATCAAATGACACACACAAACACAATGTCAATAATGTTAAGGTCATGTGTCATGGTTGAGCCATTTTTGCCGGTTCTTCACATAAAATAAAATGTGTTATTTATTTTTAGATTAGAAATAAGCCTTCTTTGTCTTATTGATACCCCTGCACGCATGTGAAAGCCCAGTCTAGTGCCCAGTGTAATACAGGCCTATACTGTACAAAGCATTTACACAAAACATTTGCAGTAACAATGGGTCTGTGTATTAAAAAGAAATCTCTGTATTGTGTTTTTATATTATCAATACTGATCAATACGATGATCTTTTAATATGAGAGTCCAAAAGCTACATGTTTGTGTGTTTTCCCATATTTGACCTTAATACATATAGTGCCATGCCCTGAAGTCCATAGCTCCTATGAGGCCACATGCATCGCCTACATTTAGAGTGTGGAATTGGAATTAAAACCTGTAAACTTGTTCGGTATTGGCTTTATCTCATTTCAGAGAACCTGTAACCATTTGATAATCCCCCACTGTTCAACAGAATTATACCAAATGAATAATACCTGAGGGTGTGCTTCTCTTGGGGCAGTGCGTAGAAAGAGTGCGTGGGAGTGTGTGTGACGTTGTAGCCACAGGAGTGATTGAATTGTTCTAATGTTCCTAAACATCATAGTCCCTAGAAGGTTCCAGGTTCACTTCCATTCATAAAACCGTGTTTACATACGTAAACATTCTTTTTTTCTTGTCATGTCTCACCAGGTCCTTTTATGATGGGCAAGTTACTTTTTTCATTCTTTGTGTATGGAGCGTGCTCATTGCATTTGTAACATTTATCCCACGACAGCTGGAATACTAACACTTCGTATGATTCTATAGTAGATCTGCAGTACCTTGTTGAGCATTAGGATGCCCTCGTTGGTGTTGGGGTCTGTTGTAATGCTGAAGTACCCGGCCTCGTTGCCTTTATCAATGGCAAACACAGCTTCCCAGTTTTCTGTGTTCTCCAGGTCCAAGTCCTCTGCTCTGATCCTCATCACCTCAACATTCTCTGTGTTCTCCTCAATGCTGCCCTCATACTGCAAATACAACACATTATGAGACACAATTGTTTTAAGGACACATGAGTTGAGTAGCATTTCTTTAATGTGTGATCTGTGACGTCTCAAGAATTTCCATACACTTTCTTTTCCTTAAAAGAACATATTGAAACCATTTGACTATGAAACCCATCATGTAAACCATTTCCTCTCACACCATTATACAATATATTATGTTGAGAAAGAAAGTGTGAGAAAGAAAATTACCTGCAATTTTTCCAGAGTGGGAAGGTTGTCATTCACATCTTTGACATTAATGATAACGGTGCTGGTTGCAACCTTTCCATTTGGTTTGCCATTTAAGTCTTGACCTCTCACTGTCAGAGTGTACTGATCTTCTCTCTGAAATTACAAAGTGGATTAGAATTAGAAGAGTTAGACTCAGGACTTTGCTGTATGTTTCAGTCAAATTCCCAAAAATAATCTAATAGGATGGCAAATGATCAAGCTACAGATTGTACAGTACTGTTAAAATACATAACATGGGAGGCATGCACAGGTCAGGTCGTCTCGCGTAGCCAGACCCTACTAACTCATGAAAGATCTGGCTGAACACATCATAATTCAGGGGGAAAAAACGCTCTTGGTTGTTTGTATTTCTTTAAACCAATTACAATCATCTTGGGTGGCGCTGAACCCTGGATGCAGCGGTAACACGCAGATAGTGGAAAGGAGAATTCCATCTGAAATAGGCAGTCAATGGGAAGCTTATACGCACAGTCTACATACTACATCACAGGTGTACCTCTGAATGGACCCAGAAGACACAGTAGGTTTCTTTAAAGATACCTCAAAGGGAACTTCAGCTAAAGCAAATGATATGAAAGGTGAACTAGAACTGTTCACTGGCATTAAACAGCAGGACGGGTGTCTGTGTCAGATATGTTGGTTTGTTTGTTCTTGTTTGGTGCGATTTGTTGCCTGAAATCAAAGTGCGACACCAACTATAAATCGTGGAATGTCTATCGTTGGAATTACAATAGAGAACACACCTCTGAGACCCGCGGGATCATCAGCCCGGCCGATTTTGCTATTTTTAAAAGGCTCATTCTTGAGGCTAGAATGAAGATGCTGATATCATATGAAACTAGAAAAACTGAACAAATCCACTGACACCATGTCATGCTAGAAAAGAAGCCAAGGGGTCCCTTGACCTCTCACCTCAAGATATTTGAATACAAATGGGTTCTATGGATACCTATGAGTCTTCCCTTTACAGCGTGCACACTTTATCCCATAATGCTTATCCCATGCAGCTTTTCGGCATAAATCAGGGTGTTTTTGTGTTATTTTCGCCTATTCTTAAAGTTTCATTGTAGTGAGACCATTGTTTTTAAATTTGACCTTGCTGCACAGAACGGCCTGTTGTGACCTCTAGGACAGAGGGGCCCACACTTGTTTGGCCTGTGAGCTACTTTAAAAATGACCAGGTCCAAGTGATCTACCTGTATTAAAAATGCTGCGACGGGGGGACATCCTCCGCTATGTCTCTGACTGTAGGTGTGTGCGCTCGTGCGTGTTTGTTTCACGCTTTCAGGGGGCGCGGGGTTCCGTTGGGGGAATATATATATTTATTTATTTATTTTAAACGGTGCGCGATCTACCCACTCTACCCTCGTGATCGACCGCAGTGCGACCTTTTGGGCACCCCTGGTCTAGGATAATCACAGCCTCGTGAAACTTTACAATCCTGATTTCTTTCTATGCTATTCCTCAAGGTCTTGGTGTTTTAATGTGGTATTTTGAAGGGACTTTTGACAATTTTGATCAATTCTCAAGAGGTCAAAATTGTTTAAATTTGGTACCAAATCTGTGTAACAAATGGTATCAACCCACACATTGCTTTAACAACGTATGAGACATAATAGAGCATGGTAGCATTCATCGTATATTTGGATCATGATGTTCTGAGCCCTTATACACTCTTTCGCTTGTTGAGCTGCATCTCAAATTAATCTTCAGGTTCCCAGCTTTCAGATGATGTATGTGGCATGTACTGTTGACCTGCTAACTCCCCTAAAGATTAACTGCCCCTACTAACAAAGACAGAAATGTTGTGTTGGTCGAATTGGCAATAATAAAAGTCATAAGGGTGAGAATGGAAGAAGCAAATTATATACTGTATATATATTATAACCACTGAGTGATTGGATTAGTGCAGCATTTCAGTTCTCTGAAATGGACACTGGGCCTTTAGATGTAGTTCACTGTACCTCTCTGTCCAGGGCAGAATTTTTGACATAGACGGTCCCATCCCGCGAGATGTAAAACATGTCATGAGGTGGATTCTGATCTAAGATGGTGTAGGCGATCTGAGAGTTCTCATTCCCTGGTTCATCAGCATCAGTTGCAGTTATTTTCATAATTGAAGTTCCTGTAAAAACATTATTATATGAAACAGTCTTAAGTTAATACAAACAACCTGAGCTCAGAAAACAGTTTGACAGTAATGTTGATACCATGGCAAGATAAATAGTTTACCTCTGTACTACCAGTTCAGGCTGTTTATAACGCGCTGTCTGAACCTTTACAAGCTGTCTGATTTTATGAATTGAAAAAAACAGAATTCCTTCTGAAAATAAATAAGAGGTATTTAGCTAGAGTACACATGTATGTTATGTGACCTTCAGCATTTTAGTAGAAAGAGGTCAAACAAATAGATAATCTCGTATGTATGTAATCCACAATGTTTTGTTTTCTTTATAAAGTGAATGTAGGATCACTTTGCCATCACACATCAGGATGGGAATGTGTGCGATCTGTACAGTAGGAACACTAACCTGGAGGACTGAGCTCATTCACCTCCCCGGGCTTGTTGACTATAAACACCGGAGCGTTGTCATTTTCGTCTACAACCTTGATTCGTATGTCAATTTTGGTCTCTGCATCACGGCCATCAGTGTACTTAGCAATACCTGACAGCTGGAACAGAAATGTTTATTAAATGGTGTTGTCATCATCATGTGTGTTGGCACGTACACTTATTACACATTAATGTGTAGCAAATGGCTGCCAAATATCTCAATATTTCATATGAAAAGCAGTAAATATTGAATCTTATAAAGAGAAAAGTGGCATCAAAGTCAAAGAGTAAATTAGAATAGAACAGAATCTGACACACATTACTCACATTGTACGTATCGATGAACTCCCTGTCGAGCACTTTGGTCACCTTGATCAGTCCAGTTTTATGGTCGACAACAAACACGTGGAAGGGAGGTTTACTTGCACCAATACCTTCTAGAGAGTAGTCAATATTGGCATCAGTTTCATAATCTGAGCGAATCTGAAACACAAAGCAGGAGGCCGATCATTTCGCTGCAACAGTGAAAAGAAACGTATAAGACATTTACACCAGAAGAACAGCCGCTACCTGCAGACACATGTTAGGGCAAGATCGTTCCCTCTTTGTCTGTTTGTTCTAGGATTAGTGGGTATAATTACTCAGTGACTCACCCTGGCAATATATTCCTGTTGAGTGTAGTCTACATTTTCCTTCAGTGGCTTTGGAGGGAGAATCCATTCCCTTTTTGTTCTTACCAGACTGTTTCCAGAGTTAGCAATCACCCCAACAAAAGCCTGCAACACAACAATATATGTTATTACTTCACAATAACAGATAAATCAATGCATGTATGTAAAGTTAGTTGCATATCAATAAATGACAGCACATGATACAACTGTACCAGAAAGTACAAAAGAATAGCTAAATGGTGCATCATGGGAGAAACCTTAACTACACTGTCCAGCTTTACATATTCTCAGACAACCTTCAGAAACATTATTGTTCTGCTTCTCCTTTTACAATGCAAGCTATAGTTTGTGGATTTTTTTACGGTTTTCACAGGATAACAGAAGAGGTATGATACTTTGATCTTCCTCAAAAAGGAGTGGCCTCTCATCTTTAGGTGAGTAGAGAGGAGAAAGTATTACTCACCAGGTACATGACGAGATGTACGAGAAAGTTACTACTTCAAAGAATACTTATTTAATAAATGTAATAATTGAATGATTATAATTAATGAATCATGTGAGATATTATCCCTCCGGTCACTGTTTAGTATATTTTTTAAAATAAAATGGTTAAGTAGTTCTATGAGTGAGAGGGGCAATACAACATTGAAATAACAAATGGTCAGGCCTCCAACACAGTATGCGTAGTATCTATCTTATTGATCTCAATGATTTTACATCCATTTGTAAATCATGATGTTATGCTCTGAAAGAAATAATGATAAATGCAACATGGTTTCAACTTATTGAAGGTGCATTCAATATTAAACAGTCAAATGTTGTTGTATTTGCAGGAAAAAGAAGAACATCTCCTAAGAATGAAGTATTAGCAGGTGGATCACAAATCTCCAAAGTTTCTTGCACACATTGTTTAGGCATTCTGGTTGATGAGAGATTGAACTGGGAAACATAAAAAATAAATTGCTTTTCTTTTCATATATAACATAACAGTGAAGTCAATGGGGATCATGAGCAAGCAACACATTAATGTTTATCATACGATTTGATTATTTGGCCATTACAGCATGAAATCATGCATTCTAATATATCAGGCTTTCACTGTAGAGCTCCAGCTTCTTAATTGTAGTTTCTACTACCTATGGGGCAAATACATGCTATGTTCTTGGTTTCCACCAGGGGCATGTATTACACGTATTATGTGTTTGATGCAATACATCAAAATCAACGAGTTGCTTATATATACCAAACAGTGAATGAAAAAAATCTCCCCGAAGATTAAATATTCAGAAAGTAATTAAATGTTTGTGTTTTTTAAGAATTCTGAAATGTAATGAATATTTGGTATTGATGATCAGGACTGAAGTTTGTTAAAAGATATAAAGTGAAAGTGGAAATGCCTTTTAAAAAATGTTTGTCCTTGAAGGACATTAGAGGCGGGGTCTTGTCTTTAAGTATCCTTGGCGCAGGCACTTGGCCTCACCGATGTCACCGATTCTCAGTAGACGGGTAACAATGACGTTCTGGGCGGCTTCAATGACCCGCTGCAGAGACCTCCTGCCATACTATCATCGTTTAGTAACTTTAGTCATTTGTTCTTATAAAACTAAAAAGCATAATTCTGTTTGCTTTCTTTTTCTATTATTGTGTGCTAAGTGTTTCTGCCTTACTTTTTATCTTTATGTTGTATCTTCAGTTACAATAAAACATGAAAGATTCTCAGTTACCTCGTCAACCCGTACAGGTGTTTCCAGTTATTCTGGTTAGGGCTCTACCCAGTTTGAAGGTGGTGAAGTCATGCGTCATGAAAAGCCAAATCTGAAATCTGTTTGGTGTTGTTCCAACAAAAACAAACTACAATGTGTAAAGGTCTGAACTATTGCACCCCATTCATGTAGGTGGGGGTGAGATGCATTCACTTCCTGCTGTACATATCACCTCCTGCTGCTCATGCAGAGTTCAGTCTAGCTGAAATTTGACCTGCCACTTTGAGAGAAAGGGTTGGGCTGACCTGTTGTTCAGGACATACTGACTGTTGCCTGTTTCTAGTGTCTAGTGCTGCTGGGTGAAATAATACAACACCATGTGTGTGCATGTTGTCAGCAGTATTAGCTGCTAGCGCCAGCTTGGCTAGCAAACGAAATCATTCTGTGTGTTGAAAATGTGGACACCACTTTTATCAAACACTGAGCTGTCTTTGTCATTAGTCGTTGTTATTGCCAAGTAGCACTAGAATGTACCTGGCTGTAACTGTACCTGGCTGTAACTATGCTTCTATGCCCTCACAAGGGCTTGATTATTAGTGGCAGAGCCTTATTGGAATTAACCGATAGTGAGGCCCATTAGAGAGCATCAACAAGCTGAGAAGGATATTCAGATCATTTTTATTGAGCTGTATAACTCTTATTAGTGGTCGTATTAGATTTGATTGACGAGGGTGGCTTTGAAGTCATTTTGGCTTCAGTTTGTTGATACTTTTACCATTCCTGTGCCAAGTGGAGATATCAAATTCAACTTCATATTTGTAATCTAAAATATATAATAATGTAATAAATAATGAGTGTTTTTCACACCCGACTGCTAAAAACGCAGCATGCTCCCTCAGACTGAACTCATGGCACATGAGGAGAGCTCTACCAACAGCAGGAAGCACATGCATCCTGGCGCCTTGAACAAATATGAATGGGATGTGAATTCTGGTGTAACTGCACCTTCCAGATACTAACATGTTCACCTATGGTTAGACTTCAGTCAAGTTGAACTTTGTTAGCACCATGGCCTGGAGATTACTGTGAGGCTCCGTCTGTAAAAACATCCACCTGTCTGATCAGGTCTGCTTGTGTTCAGCGGAGACACACCCTACCACTCCCAGGAGATTCAGCAAAGACTCTTATTGTTTATAATTATTCAGTCATTGCTTGGGCATGTCAGGATAACAGAAGAGGTATGATACTTTGATCTTCCTCAAAAAGGAGTGGCCTCTCATCTTTAGGTGAGTAGAGAGGAGAAAGTATTACTCACCAGGTACATGACGAGATGTACGAGAAAGTTACTACTTCAAAGAATACTTATTTAATAAATGTAATAATTGAATGATTATAATGAATGAATCATGTGAGATATTATCCCTCCGGTCACTGTTTAGTATATTTTGGAACCACTTGTTTCTGAAAACAGAGCGAATTATTTGTCAGTTGTTGAAACTTACAGTGGCAGATAACAGCCAATGCGCTGCATTGCACATTATTTAAACAACGGAATAACCTTTATATTGAGAGTTGAGGATAGAAACGTAGTCTACATGGAGAGTGTTTCTAATACACAATTCAGAAAACAGCAGTTAAAAGACAGGAAACTCCTTCTGTACTCACCGTAAACAGTAACAACACGAACACGGGCGAAGAAATCTGAATCATGACTGTAGAAAAGTTCCGGTATCCGTATCAAGTGAGCCGATAGAGTCCAGGTGGCACCGGTAAGAGTTCCGGACAGACTGTGAGCTGATGGAGGCGAGGAGGAGGCTTATGAAGGAGGAGTGCTCCGGCCACACACACGCACGCACGCACGCGCACACACACAAACTCCCACGCACGCACACACACTCACGCTCACGCACACACAGACAGACACATTACTAAGCCTACCTGCGTAGTAGAAAGTAGCCTACATGTAATCACTAACTACTATAAAGAGCCTCGTGTATCCTGGTCCTTTAAACTTAAATACTGTTAATAGTTCATCCTGGTAAGGAAGATAAACTATTGTGTACTCGCCACTTTACTTCATATGTTCTTTTGCTGTAACAAGATAAATTTCCCTGTTGTGGGACTAATAAAGGAGTTCTGATTCTGATGAGGAAGATAAAGCTCTCACACATTATTGGCAAAAAGTAAATATTTTGATTTAACCATTTTTTAAACAATAAATCATACAAGGGTAGACTGAAATAAAATATAAAGAAATAAAAAGATCTTTAAAATGAAACGACCCTCTCCTGCTGTGTAAAATAAATAAATACATAACCCTTCCACTTTTCACACTCATATCCGCTGTGATAAAGATGTGTTGTATCTGTTGACTATAAACAAATCCACATCAGAGATGGATATTTGTAAACAGAATTGCATAAGTAGCTCACAGGCTCATTGATACTGAGATTGCTTCTGTGTTTCATTTCTTAGTACTCATAATAAAGTTAATATTGAGTAGGCCTATGACAAAAAGCAGAACTGCACAGATCTTGGCTGTAGTGGCAGTTTTTCACATTGTATTTCCTCAATTAGTAAAATGTCTGAAAACACATTACATTTGCCTTTGGCTTCAAATTTCAAATCAAATGTATTCATAGCCCAATATCACAAATGACACATTTGTCTCAGTGTGCATTACAGACTGTACAGGATACAACACCCTCTGTCATTAGACCCTCGCATCTCACAAGGAACAACTCCCTAAAAGAAGCCCCACAAATAAAGGGGGAAATGTTCTAAACCTCAGGGAGAGACTGAGGAGGGATCCCTCTCCCAGGACGGACAGACTGTAATAGATGACGTGTGTACAGGATAAACAACATAGTACAAATACAACATAGACAATCCATATGACAGAAATGATGATGTGATCGGATATGAAAAAGATGAATCCAGGAGGATGTCCAAATAAGCTTCCTGGTGCCTCCAAAAATATTAACGTGGGCGTCAGGCAGGACCAGGGCAGCAGGCGCAGCCACGATTCATGATCCAGACGTAACCTTTAATAGTGGCAACCTGCCACATGAGAGACACAGAAACTCCGGGGATGATGCCCCGGATGCTGAGTTAGTAATAAACATTCAAGGGACATGAATGCATCCAGATAGAGAGGAAGAGGAAGAGAGAGAGATGGGGAAAGGAGAAGGAGAGAGGTGTAAGTCCCCCGGCAGTCAAAGTCTATAGCGGTATAACTAGGAGCTTGGCTCAAGGTAAGCCTGAGTCAGCCCTAACTATAACCTTGTGAGGAAAAAGATTTTAAATTCTATACTAGATTTTAACGAGAGCCAATGCAGAGCAGCTAATACAGGAGTAATATGATCTTGCTTTTATACAAAGCAATAAGTACAATAAGTGCATTCAACCATGTGGACACAACTCAAAAATTGCAAGAATCATGCAAGTACATCAATTTCAGTAAACATGCTGAGTTTTTTCAAGTGCTACATTTAGGAACAATAAATGATTCAGAAGAAAAGTGTTTTGGGTGAAAGATAGGTAGAGTGTTTGCTGTCCAACAGTTAACAGTTGTGATATTGTTGGCAGTAGTTTTGACCAAGTCCTGGCCGGAGTCAATTCAGGCACAATAGAGAAAATGTGTGGGAGAACTTGGATATCAGAATCAAAATCAGAAATACTTTATTGATCCAGTTGCTCCATTTTAGAATAAAAAAATATATCAACATAGAGTTATAAGGAAAAAATAAGTAAGAATACATATGTAAAAATGTGGGAACTGTATTACAATATATAACAATAAATAACCACAATGTATATGTAAAAATATGTATATTATAATATATACAGTATTGTAAACAATTTTAATGCCGAGAATGGGATCTATGATTAAGTGTTTAAAATGCCAGAATAGTATAAATAAGATAAATAAGAATATTACAGTATAAATACAGTATTACAGTTTTTTACAATTGCTAAAACACATTTCTTGAAACCTTCACCCATTTTCTCAAAACTTTAAACACAAAACACAAAACTCAAGCTACAGAGACATTAGACACTACATAAAAAAATTAAAACATTGCATCCAGTGCATGTAGTTTGATTTTGTTTTAACACACCAATTTAACACATTGCTTATATAGTGTGTTAAATTGGTTGATCACATCATTAGAAACAAGTGTGAACAGTGTTGAGTCATTGTGTTTAAATGATGACCACTGTGTTGTAGTTGTGTTCAACTTCTGCTGCCTGTGTTTGGCATTTTGCAACACATGTGCATCACAGTGGGAATTGTGTTTTATAGTAAAGGAGAATGTGTTTAGAGTTTGGAAATAGTGTCTAACTACTTGAACTTGTTTAGGGTTTTGCTAAAAGAGAGGTTGATTCGACAAATGGGTTTAGGCAACTTATCATTTGGTTCAGAGAATGGGGTTTAGTGTTTTAGCAATTGTAAAAACTGTAATGGCAGAGTGATCAGAGTATTTCGTAGGTTGAACACCAGCCAGTAGCACGTCGCAGTAGACTCGACATCACTCACTGGCTGTGCTGACAGATCATGGAATTAGGACGAATCAGAGGTATGAAATTGACATTTAACAAGTTAGAAATGTAGAATTTTCTTTTTTTACTCTGTCAAACATATGATGTGTCAGTTTTCCTTAGTCATTGAACATCAAATTAAATCCTAGTTGTTGCACTGGCTACCTAGCCTCAATCATCCCACATGTTAGCCAGCTGGCCAACAAACTGTATATCTGAGTTACTAGTGTTATGAGTTATATTTTCTGATACTTAGTTAGAAACTGTTTTAATTTCATCTCATGGGTGAAATAAGAAAACGGATAATTAAATATAATTCTTGTGAAAAGCCTGTTATTAATCAGGCACGAAAAGTCTAAATTCATAGCTTAACATTATGGTATGTGGTAAATATATTATCTTGAGGTTAAGTATTACTACAATGTACATTTTAAACTTAATATTATTTGCATATGGTGATGAAGAAAATGCAGTAAAGGTTTGAGAGAAGGGGGTCGCGAGTAAGATATGAAGTAACAGAAAGGTCGTAGAGAGGTTTCTGAGAGCGAAAGAAGATAGTAAAGGAAATAAGTCAGACGTTAACTTGTCTGTCTGAATGTTGAAGTATAAGAAGTATAAGTGGGGGGCCATCTTCATGGATGTTTGATAGGAGGACGTATAATTCCTCCATGAATGCCCTGAGAGGACCTGGTGGGCGGTAGAGCACAACAATGTTTGATTTCACAACAGTGTTAGAAGTGGGAAATCAAAAGATTACAAATGAAATTCAAGCACTGGTTACACCATCAAGATGTTAGTGGAGAGTATGTTGCATCTTTTTCAGTCAAGAGGAGAGTCCGAAGAAATGTATGAAAGTACAACTCTGCTCTTATTGCACCAAACAAGAGCAAGCACAAACACGTACTTTTAGAGAATAAACCCTCCCCTCCCCTTATCACGAGGCTGAAACTGTCTTGGCAAGTTGAAGCTGTATGTCTGATATCATCAGCACAAACAGAACCCTTGTGTTTGTTGTTTATACCATCCAGGTTGCCATACCAACTATCCAGGTTGTGAAGTTAAACGGCATTTTGTTGTTGTCTGTGATTAACGTCCGTGTTAGTGGATATGGGCGGCTTTCAATGAGGAACCTATATTCTGATTTGCACCCATTTCCCTCAGAAGGGAACAAAAGGCTTATTTTTTATGTATAAGGTGAAAAATACAGTGTTGGGTTTTTCTACACATTTCAATCATTTTACCATTATACAGTGCCCGTGGGAACTGAGAGAAAGACATTTGGTGGAACTGTATATTTAACATTTTTTCTTCAACCTTTGGGTTGTGAAAGCACACTAGTTGACATAAACAGACAGGTAGGGTGTGGTGTTTATATTCCAGTTATATACAGGTGTGTCTGTGAGTCATGGAACCAGAACATGAAAACATTCTGGATGTCAGTCAGGACTTTTGGTGCCGTTGGCAATTTGGCACCTGCAGTTTAAAAAGAATAAAGTGGTTGTTGTCTATGAGGTGTCTTGGCAGTGTTTGATACATACAACGGGAAGCTGTCTCACGCCTCACTTTCAACATATTTTCTCAAGAAAATGGAAGACACCTACAACTATAAAAAGAGAGCCACCAAAAACAGCTAAATGTTGCAAAATGTCCTTTTAAACTGACAAAAAGATAGAAAAGAGAGAAAGTGAAATATCAAGTCCGGATGGTGAATATCTTCCCCAATGTGTACCAGGAGTTCTTTACACTGCCATATGTATATGTCTTGAAGATGCCCCAAAATAAAAGTATAACGACCTATATATGGGGGAAAAGAAAAGAAACAGCAGTAATCAGGTGGGTGAATGACACCAGCTCGCTCTAAATGTACTGCTATTTGTTTTACCTTTGTATCGTGACATGTTTGATGTGCTTCGCTGAATACAGGGGTGGAGTGTTTCTGTTCAATGTTCTCAGGGTGAAAACCATACACACACACACATACACACACACACACACACACACACACACACACACACACACACACATACACTTCCAAACAAAACACAGAGTAAGCAGCTTGAACATGTCTAGTAATATTTATTTCATCCAGCCCTCAGGGTGACACACCCTGCATGTCATGCTGTCAGCCCTGTGGTTTCTCATAAGAAACATATAGAATCCATTAGACATCAGAACTCTTTACATTAAGCCCCCCCTGAAGCATTTATAAACAGTATATAAACACTTAATAACAGTAGTTATTTAACTTTTTTAATAAGTATTTATTGACATATTTGTCAAAAATTATAAACGTCTGTCAAAGTGGCAATAGACACGTTTTGGCTTTAAAATATCATTATAAAATACATTTGTTTGCACAATGCTATAGAATATTGAGACAATCAGCATTTAGTTTGGACTATTACTATGCAATTCTGCTTAAACCAGGTAGCCTACTTACTTTACTGGGGAAATGAAGGCTCGATTTACAACAAACAAAAAGAGGGAGAGGTTAGAGCTTTTGTTTTTCCCGGTAGTTGGTAGTTATGCCCAGTTGCATATCAGTGCTAGTTACTTTTGGTTACTATCCCCGGTAGTGGAAATGGCGGATGGTTGAACAACCTCCAACAATTCCACCTTTTGGAAACGCTAGGGGGTTCTATGAATGAGGGGTTGCCTCCACGCAGCTCTCAACATGGTGATGGATAAGCCAGCGACTAGCAGCTAACAGTGTTACCATTGCTAACAGTGGTGGCAGAGTGCAGTGCAGAGCCACACACAGGGACTCACATGCACTAACATACTCTAACATAACATACTGTAGCTGTTATCATATTTAATGATTACACTGGTTTATATTCTTACTGTTAGTTTTAGATTAATCAACTGTTTTAACCGTTAAATCATTCACAGGCTGGTGTGAATGGTTTAGAAATGTGTGCAGTTCTCATGAATACATGTTGAGCTTAAAGGCTCATTCTTCACCTTGTAAATAACTCAAGGTCCACTTACCAGGCTTCTTCCAGATCCTTCAACCACATCTCATGGCCTTTAGTACATTTCAGTTGAAGAAGTAGTATACACACACCGGTTCGAAGACCATGTTACTGCAAATTACTTTATCAACAAAAACCTCAAGAAAGCAGTCAATCCAGATGGTGAAGTGACATGGATGAGCTAGCAGTGCTGGCTCCTGGATTACACTCGATTGTTTACCTTTACTTGGACTGCATTTTCCAGTAAGTCATTGTTGCTTCCCAAACTAACTATGGACGACTTCCCTAATGTGGAAACTTCTTGGTATTCTGTTATATTATGTTATGTTAGTTTCGTACGTGTTCATACATGTTTGAAAACTATCACTATTCTCTATTGGCTAGCTGTAGGTCGTAGTAGTACACTATGATGATGATGGCTACGATGGAGCGCTTAGCACGTTCTATAAGGTTTGATCGGCGTGTCTCGTTTGGGGAGACACTTCTGCCAAGGTGGTAACGTGGTCCGTTTACCACGAAGGGTTGTTCTATTTTGTGTGTGTTTTTTCTACGTGTCTGCTAACATATTGTTATTCACTATGTCTCATTTTGCTTATATGTATTATGTCATTATGCTAAATCCCTTACGTCTTAAGATGTCGTTATGGCTCCACCTAAATCAGTACAGCAGAACGGGGGTGGACTCAGATTCAGTTTTCAAATGTGATTGCAGACCCAAATGGGAGGTACTTAATGTCATGTTAGTGGTAAAATGCATAACACTCCAGTGCTTCTTGTCAATATATATGGCCCAAACTGGGATGATGATGGCTTTTTTAAAACTTTATTCTCCACTCTACCGGATATATACTCACATTTCCTTATTTTAGGAGGGGATTTCAACTGTTGGCTGGATCCTAAACTGGACCGCTCCTTTACCCGAAGTTGTATGCCTTCGAGGTCTTCCAAGGTTATTCTGTCCTTTAAAGAACAATTTGCTATATCTGACCCCTGCCGTTTTTTCAATCCCTCGGGAAAGGAATATTAATTTTTTTCCGCACTCATTGGACTAAAGTTAGGCTTTTCAAAGTCTATGACAATATAGACCCCTCCTGTGAAAAATGTCATCAAATACCTGCAAACCATGTTCATATGTTTTGGTCGTGTACATCGCTGCGTAACTACTGGAATGCAATTTTCAATACTCTGTCAGAGGTAACTGGGACACTTATCGAGCCTAATGACATTACTGCTGTCTTTGGCATACCTCAGCTGCCTTTGCCTAGGCTCCAAGCTGATCTGATTTATTGTATACAGTATATACTGCTTATGAATGCTAAATGAGGGCAGTCGTTTACTTTACTAGTAAGGAAAACCACTATCTTTCCCTCACCTTACCAACAAGCTATTGGAAGTGAACAAGACTCTCTGGTTTTGCAATGCGTACACTCCTCATCCACCTCCCTATGGATTGTGTGTGGTACAAAAACCTAGCGCATCCTTCATTTTGTTTCCTGCAAAACATATTTGGCAAACAAATGAACGATATACAAACATAATTTCTTGGAAAAAGGATTGGGTATTAACAGTTTGGGTCTGGGCTGAACGACATGTCTCTGCCTGCTCCTCTGTGGAGATGTGCATCTGGAGATTAGGCTTCATTGCAGGTAGATGACAGTTCTTTAGAACCTGCTTATTATGAACCTCTGTCCGACAGTAAGCTGCTAGCTGTTCTGTGATAAGGGTTCCAAGACTGTACATATGTTTGTACTAATTCAAAAACCGTTTCACTGTTCACTGTTTTTTGTGAGTAAGTAACTCTCTGTCCTCATATATGGCATACTTTATACTTTAGTGTCTGGCTATGGAGGTTGAGCTGTATTGGAAGGTTGGGTGATATTTTGTATCATTTAGAAAATCTTTTTGTTTTTGTTATTTTTGTTTGTGTTATTAATGAATTGAATAAAAACTTAAATAGTTAATAATGGTATGTATGTTTGCCAAACAGGGATTGACTCATCTATTGTAGCTTATTGAACCAGCATTCAGTATTTCTCAATAATTAATTGAGTCATGTAAAGACACAGAGGGTGTAACTAAAATGGCTTCGCAGTAGTTGTACTGGGTGTGTGTGTGTGTGTGTGTGTGTGTGTGTGTGTGTGTGTGTGTGTGTGTGTGTGTGTGTGTGTGTGTGTGTGTGTAGGTGTGGGAGGTTACCTGGAAACTCAAAAGAGTGAGCGGGAACTTGTCTGATTTTCCAGGTTATTTTGGCCTTCATCTGTTACCAGGCAGTTTCCTCCACATTCCTCCGTCTGCTTTCTCTCGGCTCAGTCTCAGTCCCTCCCTTTCTCTGGTTTTCACCTGACTGAAACATGACCGCGTGGTAATGGGAAACCTGTGGCACTGTAATGTGAGAGCTCAGGTTAGTCGCTCTAACAAAGACCACACTGTTCACAGAATACTGGGGAGCTTCTTCAGCAGCATTACTGATTACTGAAGGAAATATGAATAAGAAGAAAGTAATTGGTGAAATTATTTCCAAGTTTAGGGCTGGATTTACTCATATCACTACTTATCTGAGATCAGTCTGAACAATAAGTATTCCATGTGGCTGTCTGCCGTGGAAACCGCCTTCTCCTATTGTGTAGAGACACATTTCTATTGAGGGTGAAACGTGGCAAGTTTGTGCTACATGGCTTAAACTGAACCAGCTTGTTTTATTTAGAGACATTTTTATTCTATGAATGACATTTTTAATCCTAAAAACTTGTCACATGCTATTTCTTTCAAACAGAGAGGACTGTCAGAGTATAAGTCATAACTCAGTGCTGAACATATCTCCAGGTGTCAGAGTCTTTGTCTTTGTTTCACTGTGCCGCAGGCTGATGGTACACAGTCAGCTTTACGTCACATGTGGGAAAGTATCCTCTGTGTCGGATCACTGGGCGTTGTCTTTTACTTGTGATATGACAATTTGATGAGACTTCAGGAATGTTTTGTTCCAATATACGCCAGAAGTGAGGCCTGTAGGCAGGGGCTCCTAACTCCTCCAACTCTTACGTAACAACATCTATAGGCGTGTTGCAAAGCAGTCAGGACTCACAACAACAACACTACATGAATGCAGAAGTTGGCAATTTACAGTGTGTTCAGCAGTACAGAGCCCTCCTCTTCCCTCTGTTCAAAGGGAGGTAGAGAGCAGCAACAGCCCCAGTCTTTATCTATTTCATCTCCACCTGCTTCACCTGGTTTAACCATCACGTTGCTCCATCTCAACTGCATCCTCCACACACTCTAAAGTAACTCATTTAGAGTTTTAGAGTACAAACTCTGTAAACTGTAAACTTACATGGCTAAGTTTATGGACAAACAGCCATAGTCATAATGGATGCACGTGAGCCTGTACTGCTGAGGTGTCCAACACACTGTGTCTTCGTTTCAGAAGATTATTTGAGTGCACTTCTTGCAGTAGTCACAAAGCTCTGAAACATGTTTATCAAATAAAAAGAAAGAAAAGTGACTGATGCCGAAACCAAAATTCGGCAAGATTGAAAACATTTTTTAATTACATTTATACATGTATATAATACATAAAACAATTATAATAATTGATTTTAAAGATAATAATTTTAAAGAAATAGGTAACACTTTCTATGAATACCACATCTATACCGCATTATGAAAGCATTCATTGTGAATTATATATATATATATAATTATATATAGCATTTATAATACTTAATGACTACACTCATCAACATACATAATGCTTTCTGATGCACTATATCAACAGTCATAAAACATTTTAGATATGACCTGTAAGTGAGTTGAGCATTTCCTATGGTCGTTTTGGAGGCTATAGTTTGTGGCACTGTTGAATTGTATAGTGTAACACTATTTAAAAAGATGCCACAAACAACAGCCTCTAACTTAATTAAGTTTAATAAACATTTACAAAACTTAATAACATAACATAACACTTTTTTTGCAAGACTGCTATAAGACTACATTAGTTTTAATTCGGTGTGGCTAATAAGCTGTCATCTGCACATGTACATCTGTCTTGTACGTCTCAAGCTCTGTCAGCACACTGCTGCCATCATGGGGTGAAAAGGTGTCTTAATATAGATCAAAACAATAAAAAGCAGGTTCACACAGAGTCATCCACCACTAAAGAAACAGGAACAAATACACAAGTGCAGAACAGTGTTGTGTATAAAAATGGAACACGTAAGAAAATAAATATAGAAATCCTCTTGTATTCAAAACAAGCCATAGAGCAGAAGACCATGAAACACCATAAACATTTAAAGTCAACTATTTGATAAGCCTATTCTATGACATACTATGTTGTAAAATATTTCATTTTTGTAACATACTATATTATGATTGTTATTATAATTATTTTTATTTCATACTATAATATTTCATAAAAAGTCATAGTATTGTATGTGTGACGGCTCCTCTCACAACACTCTGCATTGAGGCTTTTGGTTCCTTTCTCTTGTTTTACATTTCCACTCCCTACACTGCTAACTTTAACACCCTAGCATGGGTCAAGCTCCAGAGACACCGGATCCTTCATTTCCCATCATGTAACTCACATTAGCATCTTTTTAAGGACCCTTACTGACAAGTAAATGTTCACGTCTCTCTAACTCCACTCCTCCAGTTTGTTACACAGACCCACACCAAGATAATAAGATAACATCACTGTGAAATCATCCGGATGATTGTCTCACACTTTGAAAAGCCAAGCAAACTGAACTGCATGTGGAAAATTGGTAGAGTTCGTTTTGAAACAAGACAGCAGCCCTTCAGCCACAATGGGCCCCGAAGGATTTTAAAATCTCTTGAAAGTCGTAGTGAAAGTGCAGAGTATCTTTAGCTTTAATTGTACGTATTTCTGTGTGAAACTCAATATAGGGCAACAAAAAATCTGAAAGGCAATTTAGTTTAGCAATCAGACAGAGCCACAAAGTAAACAAGCTCTTCAATGAGTCGTTTTCAGAGCGCAGTGAAAATAAATAATTAGATGTTCTCCGTGACTGTGAGATATAGGCCCCATACTGAGTGTGAGGACGTGTCTGAGGCAATGCAATGTATATTTAATACATGCATGTGATGAGGCAGCCAGCATCGTCACGCTGCCCCTCCTCTCTCCACGTGCTTCCTGCCGCCCAGACAAAGCCCAGACAAATCACTGGATGACTGGGAACACAGATAAAGAGGCGGATAAATGTCTAAAGATAAAACTTCCTGTGACATTCTCAGCGAGCAGATGACCTTTCGACTACTGCTAGCTAGTTTCAAACTAGTGATCGACTAAATCAGGGTGCCACATTAAAACTTAAGGATGTCTCAATGATCAGAGGTGGGACCAAGTCATTGTTTTGTAAGTGTCAAGTCCAAAACTTTGAGTTTCGAGTCCTAAACAATTCACAATGTGCTCTTCGCAAAATGTGATGTGTTTTGGACCACATGTTTTGATATCTGCAATCCATTTTTTTGTTGACCTCTGCAAAGTTTTGTAAGCAATTAATTAACACTTAAGTTTGTAGAAACTATTTACCAGCTCCTGCAATCAGCTTCTGCTGGTTTTATGCTTATGGAATTTAAACACATTACACTATTTCACCTGGTGTGGGCACTGTAGGTCTGGTTATTTATGGAAAAACACAAATGGGTCCCCTCAGACTGTCCCTCCACCAGTTCAATGAATTATGGGGCTCAAAAATCACAGGTGTCGGTGATTCCAGGTTTCTTCACAAGTACTTGTTTGTCAGTGGGTGTAGATCAGTTTCATATAAATGACTATTACTGTTTAGTGGGATTTCAGTTATGACAGATTTAGGCTAAAGACCTGAGAGCCAATCTAGCACCACATAGCCTCAAAACAGCTTCATCAAGACACATATACTGTAATCTAATCATTAAAGCTGCTGCTATTAGCTGACAACAACAAACGAAGTGCAACATTCTGCAAAGGTGTTCTACCAAGCCTTGTAAATCATTTCAAATTGGTGCAAAAAGCAAGAAAACAGCACAAACTCCACGGTTTGTTCTTGTTGCGATTATAATTTTGTTAATCTCTTACCATTGCATCCCCTACTTTTAGAGGTGTAGGGATGGGGGACAGGGTGTACATCACCTTAAAGCTGGGAAGCTGAAGATTAGTTTGTTTCACTGTGTGCTGAGCACTTCGGTTCTGGAAACTGCTCAGAAACCCCCTTACTGTCAACATACAGAGGAAAGTCAAACATCCTCTGAATGTTAGTCTCTAGTTTGTGGTTGTGAAGTTTCACGAGTCTGCAATAATCTTAGAGGTCAGAACAGCTGATTCTATACAGTGAAGTCAAGTTTAAAAAAAGAATGTTGTTCCCACTACATTGAAATGGCTACAATGGAGACTAACATCATCACACATGAACACAATTTGGCTCATTGAATCCACAAGAGTCTCAGCTGTCCTGTCATATTCAATTCATGCTATTCAAGACTTTTTAGGGACCCCAGCATGCAGAACTGCATGGTTTTTAGGAGATTTTTTTATTCTCTCTTTCTTGTTACACATGTACACAGCACAGCACACACAGTGAAATGTAAACTCTGCATTTAACCCAACATAGTATTAGGAGCAGTGGGCAGTGCATCTGGAGTATTAAAGTGACTTAAGTGACTCAGACTTTTGTTTGTGTGTGTGTGTGTGTGTGTGTGTGTGTGTGTGTGTGTGTGGGGGGGGGGGGGGGGGGGGGGGAGGGGGGGCCTTGAATATTTGCATATATCTAGACATAGACGTTACAAACAATAAATTTGACTCTGACTGCCATTTACCTTTTTAAATACTCATATTTTGTGGACAACATCTTTAAGATTTATGCGAATGTAATGGGAAAACATACATTCAGGAGAACCAATGATCAAATCAAATCAAATCAAATTTATTTGTATAGCCCAATATCACAAATTATACATTTGTCTCAGTGTGCTTTACAGACTGTACAGGTTACGACATCCTCTGTCCTTAGACCCTCGCATCGCACAAGGAAAAACTTCCTAAAAGAAACCCCAAAATTAAAGGGGAAAAAATGGAAGAAACCTCAGGGAGAGCAACTGAGGAGGGATCCCTCTCCCAGGACGGACAGACGTGCAATAGATGTCGTGTGTACAGGATAAACAACATAGTACAAATACAACATTTGACAGAAATTATGTTGTGTTGGAAAAAAAGAAATAAAAAGTATGGATGAATCCAGGAAAATGTCAATAAGGCTTCCCGGTGTCCAGCAGGACCAGGTCAGCAGGCGCTGTCACGATTCATGATGCTGACGTAAACTTTATCAGTGGCAACCTGCCACATGAGAGACAGACACTCCGGGGATGATACCCCGGATGGTGAGTTAGTAACTTACATTTACATAAATGCATACAGATAGAGAGGGAGAAGGAGAGAGAGGGAGGGGAGGAGAGAGGAAGAGAAGGAAGAGAGCAGGGAGGTGTCCCCCGGCAGTCTAAGCCTATAGCAGCATAACTAGGGGCTGATCCAGGGCAAACCTGAGCCAGCCCTAACTATAAGCTTTATCAAAAAGGAAAGTCTTTAGCCTACTCTTAAATGTGGAGAGTGTGTCTGCCTCCCGAACACAAACTGGAAGCTGGTTCCACTGGAGAGGAGCTTGATAGCTGAAGGCTCTGGCTCCCATTGTACTCTTAGAGACTCTAGGATCTTATTTATTTACAGTTATTATTGCAAGGTGAGAATGTAAAAGAAAGTTACAGAGTTTAGGAGAGTGGTTTTGTGTGTTTTTATGCTTATATTTTATTTCTGTGTTGCTGCCTTTGTTTTCCCTGGCTCAGATCCAGAGGAAGAGTCAGAAGTCCCTTGGGGTTTCTTTCATTTCCTTTATTCTTCCAATCCTGCTCCTGACGTCCTGTCTGCCTCTCTTTCAAAGAGTGCACTTTGTGTTTTACACATGGGAAAAATCAGGTGTTAACTGGTGCAGAACACAGAGCTGAGCTGTTTTACTTGTTTGCTCTTTGTTGAAAAAGGTCAAATACTGTATGGATCACAGGCTTCACGTAGTATACATACAAATAAACTGACATGCAGTGCTGCTGGTATCACTTAGTGATTTCACAGATGCTCAATAGTTGCCCCCCAGTTAAGAAACCAGAACGCAAATATATTCTTAAATACAGTAAGAGCAACTTTAACTCGTCCACTGAAATGTGTTGTTCCTTGACCAAAACATGGACAACCACACTGCAGTATAGTGTGCATGTTCATCTGACTATGATGTGATTTGCATCCTTTCTTTCTTAGGATTGTGTTACCCTCACCATCAAAACTAACTTAATTTTCGAAAGATGACCTACTTTTTCAAGAATTACTTTATTATGAAAAAATTACTTTAATTACTTAATTTGCGAAAAATTACTTCATTTACGAAAAATGACAACTCACGGTTAAGTACATTGCTCAGGGATACAATGGTGGCAGCCCTGGTATTGAACTCAAAACCATCTGATGTTGTATTTTGGAAGCCGTACCACTAGACCACTAGGCCACTAAGCAAGAAAATGATTTTCATTCGAAAGATGACCTCACTTTTCAAAAATGACTAGATTTTTTAAACATGTCCTCACTTTTCAAAAATAACTTAATTTGTCAGTCAATGGCAGCTTTATATCAAAGGAAGGACCTAGAGGCGGGAAACTTGATACACATAGGCGGAGGGAGGAGACAATCACGCACAACAAATTTGACACCTACCCCAGACTCTTACCACTTACCCGAACCATCTCTACACCTGAAGCTAACTAACCATGTCACTTTCCCATTGCCTATTTCCTAAAATCATGGGATATCAACATGTTCCAAAATCACCCCAAACTTCATAACTTGGGAACCAAAGGTCCAATCAACTGGGAATCATGGTTAATAGGGGGGGTTTTCGGCAAAGCTGAACATGCCACTCTTGGTCCTGAGTCACAACGACCTTCTGTTCCCATGATATCAAAAATTGCCACACTTAGGGAAATGTTCAGAAGAGTTTTGATTGTGTCAATGTCAGCTAAATATAAAGGAAGATGCTAGAAACTAGACACTTGCTGCACACAAGCAGTGGGATGAGACTATTACATACAGGGCTTTAACCCTTCTATTCGGGAATTATATAAGGATCATGTCTTTTTTTTTTTTTTACAATAGGGGTTAAAGCTATATCAAAGGAAGAAAATAAAAGTGCCAAACTTGGTAAACATAAGAAGAGGGAGGAGACGAAAAGGTACACCAAATTTGAAGGCCGTACCACTCACCATTCGGGAGATTCTAGATTCATTATAATCACTAACCCTAATCCCCTGACACTAATTCGAACCCTATCAAATCTATACCCAGCTACAACTCTATCCCTTATCCTAACCAAAACCCTTTTCTGGCTATACCTAACGGCAACCCTAATGGTGCGTTCACATTGGACATGATGCAAATATTTGTTATTTGCACAAATGTAATCATCATTTGTGTTTACTTGCGTCACACGCACTAGATGCACCGGGGAGGAGGCGGGGCTTACCTCCATGTGTATACTATGAACATTTCATCCACCATGGCCAAAATAACCACTATTGCTGTTACATGTTGGTGAAGTCCCAGATTCATCGGAAAATCAAACGCCGTCATGTTTGGATTCTGTGAGCGCAAACCAGCTCAACCTGTTCTACAGCAGGTTTGATAGCCCAGCTGTTGCAGCCAGGAGCCCGCCCAGCACCTCCCTACACACTCCTGTCCCTGCTCTCACCTCCTCCAACACAGCCACCCAGGCTGCCCCCAGGGACTATGCAACCCCCCTCCCCCCCACCATTACCAAAGATCACAGAGAAAGAGTTGAAGGTGGGCGTGGATGACTCCATCCTCTATCTGTTACACAGGACTTACTCTCATCTAGACAAGGAGAGTGGCACGGTGAGAATTATGTTTTTTGATTTCTCCAGCGCCTTTAACACCATCCAGCCCCTACTCCTGAGAGATAAGGTAACAGAGATTACGGTGGACTCACATCTGGTGAGATGGATCACGGACTACCTCACAGAGAGACCACAGCACGTCAGGCTGAAAGGCTGCACTTCTGACACTGTGGTCAGCAGCACTGGAGCGCCACAGGGGACGGTACTCTCCCCTGTCTTGTTCACCATCTACACGTCTGACTTCCAGCACAACTCTGAGCTCTGCCACATGCAGAAATACTCAGATGACACTGTGATCGTCGGCTGTGTCAGGAATGGACAAGAGGGGGAGTACAGGAACCTGGTGGAGGACTTTGTGAGGTGGTCCAAGTCGGACCATCTGCAGCTAAACACCTCCAAGACCAAGGAGATGGTGTTGGACTTCCGAAGGGGATCAACGTGGAGGTGACCTATAAATATCTGGGGCTGCAGCTGGACAACAAGCTGGACTGCAAACATGGATACTCTTCATAAGAAAGGGCAGAGTCATCTGTACTTCCTGAGAAGGCTGGGGTCCTTCAAAATCTGCAAAAAACTGCTGATGATGTTCTACCAGTCTGTGGTGGTCAGCGCTCACGTGTGTTGGGGAGGAAGCAGCAAGAAGAGGGACGCAGGGTGGCTGGACAAACTGGTGAGGAGGGCTGGCTCTGTAGTGGGCACAGAGCTGGACTCTCTGGTGACAGTAGCGGAGAGAAGGACCCTTGACAAACTGTCATCCATTTTGGACAACGCCCACCACCCTCTGCACAGCACACTCATCCGGCAGAGGAGCACGTTCAGCGGCAGACTGCTGTCCCTGTCCTGCTCCACAGACAGGCTCAACCAGATGGGTAATGTTGTATGTCATGTCTTTTAATCTACTGGATGCCTACATTTCCATCGGGTTTAACAAAGTATCTATCTATCTATCTATCTATCTATCTATCTATCTATACAAACAAACAAACAAACAAACAAATAAACACAAACAGGGGTGTCCAAACTACGGTTGAACCCCAATCTTCCCTTCTCCGGGCCACATCTTCCAGCTCCGACTGGGGGATCCTGAGGCATTCCCAGGCCAGTGAGGAGATATAATCTCTCCACCGAGTCCTGGGTCTTCCCCGGGGTCTCCTCCCACCTGGACGTGCCTGGAACACCTCCCTAGGGAGGCGCCCAGGTGGCATCCTTACTAGATGCCCGAACCACCTCAACTGGCTCCTTTCAACGTAAAGGAGCAGCGGCTCTACTCCGAGTCTCTCACGGATGGCTGAGCTTCTCACCCTATCTCTAAGGGAGACGCCAGCCACCCGTCTGAGAAAACCCATTTTGTCCGTTTGTACCCGTGATCTCGTTCTTTCGGTCATGACCCAGCCTTCATGACCATAGGTGAGGGTAGGAACGAAGATCGACTGGTATATTGAGAGCTTTGCCTTCTGGCTCAGCTCTCTTTTCATCACAACGGTGCGGTAAAGTGACTGTAATACCGCCCCCGCTGCTCCGATTCTCCGGCCAATCTCTCGCTCCATTGTCCCCTCACTCGCGAACAAGACCCCGAGGTACTTGAACTCCTTCACTTGGGGTAATGGCTCATTCCCTACCCGGAGTAGGCAATCCACCGGTTTCCTGCTGAGAGCCATGGCCTCAGATTTAGAGGTGCTGATCCTCATCCCAACTGCTGCACACTTGGCTGCGAACCGATCCAGTGACTGTTGAAGGTCACAGACCGATGATGCCATAAGGACCACATCATCTGCAAAGAGCAGCGATGAGATCCTCAGGTCACCGAACTGCAACCCCTCTCCTCCACGACTACGCCTCGATATCCTATCCATGAAAATCACGAACAGGATTGGTGATAAAGTGCAGCCCTGGCGGAGGCCAACATTCACTGGAAACGAGTTCGACTTACTGCCGAGTATCCGGACACAACTTTCGCTTTGGGCGTACAGGGATTGGATGGCCCTCAAAAGTGACCCCCTCACCCCATACTCCCGCAGCACCTCCCACAGTATCACCCGGGGGACCCGGTCATACGCCTTCTCCAGATCCACAAAACACATGTAGACCGGATGGGCGTACTCCCAGGCCCCCTCCAGGATCCTTGCAAGAGTAAAGAGTTGGTCTGTTGTTCCACGACCAGGACGGAATCCGCATGTGCTTCGTATCTCAACCACCAAACTTACTCCTGACCTGCAGCATCCTTCAGTCCAAAGTACAGCAACGCTGTTCCCATTATAGGAGTTAAAACATATATTACACAGTATTTATGTTAATAAGCTACATTCAATAAATTCAGTCAATTAAAGTTGATAACATTTTCTAACTAACGTTAGTTGATGTGTTATCAAGCCCAATAACTTATTTATATCCATCCCCCCCCAAGCAATCTGAGGCTTCTGTTTTGAGAATGAGCTGCACACCCTTATTGTTACAATATAAATGAAACCTCATTAATAGAAAGCTGTGATGGAGGCTGCCCCCCCCCCCCCTTAAGCATATTCAATTATCAAGCATAAGTGGCCCAGCCCTTCGTATATTTTTCTGTATGTGGCCCTCAGTGAAAAAAGTTTGGACACCCCTGATCTATAACATCTTCCGGCGGCATACACACCTCAGTAAATTTCACCGAGCTGGATTCATTGTCTCTTGCAAGTCATACGCCGGCTGAATAATTCTTGTATAAAAAACAAAATTAACAGATTTTGCTCTGATTTAATTGCAATAAACATATCAAATGGATTCCGAAATAACTACATAATGCCTGAATTATTACTTTTCACACAGAATTCAGTGACTTTACCATTTACCGTTCTTGAGTTATATGAGGATCATGCCTTTTTATTTCTGGTTATGACCCTATACCGAACGTAACCCTATCCTGGCCCGGTCCAACATTATTAACACCAGTCCTAGACCCTTACCATGTCATTTTTTTCCTAATATCATGGGAAGTAATCATGGTCCAAATCACCCCAAACACGTTCTCCGGCACCCAAGCAGTAACTCTTCATAACTCGGGAACTGACAATGACAGCCCTTTCAAAGGATTAAGCTTGTGGCGCTTGGTGCACATAATCGGCATAACCAGCATAGCCACCAACCTTTATGTCTGTATCACTTACCATTTGGAAGTTATATGAGAATCATATCATGAATCATCTTTTTTTTTTTACTCAATGGGAGTCAATGACAGCTATATGAAAGGAAGAAGCTAGAAAAGTCAAACTTTGTACACATGGGCAGTGGCAAGAGACAATCGCGTACACCAAATTTAGTGAGTGTACCTTACAATTCGGGAGTTATTGAAGGATCATAGTTGTTTGTTTTTTACCATGGGTGTCAGCGACAGCTACAGAAGCCGCTAGAGCACGGGTGTCAAACTCAAGGCCGATTATATACGGTCCGCGAGAAAATATCATATGTCTATCTTAACTTGTCCCACCAGTTTTGGTAATTAAATCAATGCATGGGCACAACCATGGGAAAATATATATTTGAGGAATCTAAATGTGTGAGAAATTAAACTGCCCCGGGACAAACTGACGTGACTGACGACAGACGAAGCGCCTGCGATGTGATGAAAAGAGCGGATTAGTGCAGGATGCGGGAGAAGATGCAGCGGGAGAACTGTGCAGGTGAGCTGATGGTGTATCACTGCATCATACACCAGGAAGCGCTGTGTATTAAAGCTCTGGAAATGAAACATGTAACAAGCACCGTAGCACAGACAGGAAACTTTATAAGAGTCAATGTAAGTCTTTTCCTGAGGAGATATATTCTGAACATGGCGGTGCAATGGCTGAGTCGAGGGAAAGTGCTGAATAGATTTTTCAAGTTGCGTGAGAAAATCTGGCAGTTTTTGGATAGACACCACAGATCTCCGCGACAAAAAGTGTCGATGTGAGCTGGACTGTTTGTGCGACATAACAAAGCATCTCACTGTTAAACCTCCAGCTTCAGGGCCGTGCGATCAGCCGTGCGCATTTGTCGACTTTGCAGCTCAGAAATGAAAATTGAACTGCTTCATATCGCTCAGATGCGTTGTATGTTTAGAAGCACCTACCTGTGTGAGCAGCTTTTCTCTGTGATGAAGATGAACAAAAACCCACACAGGAGTCGTTCTACTGATGCGCACCTTCACTCACCGAGGGTTTCCACAGCTAAGAACCCCAAACATTAAACTGATAGCTAAGAAAAGATTCCAAACATCTGGCTCTGAAATAAAATGAGGATGTAGCCTACCTAAATATGTTCCATATCTTTTTGCACTTTATCCAATATGTGTATCCTGTTCAATAAATGTGGACCGTGTTTGGCCCTCGACGTAGTCCTAGTTTTTAATTTTGGCCCTCTCTGTGATTGAGTTTGACACCCCTGCGCTAGAGGTACCAAACTCGGTACACATAAGCAGTGGGAGGAGACGATTACTGACACCAAATTTCATGACTCCACCCCTTACCATTTGGGAGTTTTAAGAAGAGAGTAGTTTTATTTTTTTAACTGGTTATCACCCCTTTCCCCAACCCTAACCCACTATATGTCAGGGCTATTCAACTTCATTAGCAAGCGGGCCGAATAGGAAATCACTGGGGGTTTGTGGGCCACACAATACTTTGTCAATGAATCACTACAAATAACTCTTACTTACAGTAGTGTTAATAGTTACTAATACATGAAATTAACTAGTCACATGCATCACGTTTCAAAAACGACTTCATGAAAGAAAGGGAAAGGAAAGGAGAGACCCTGCCCGGAGGAAGCCCGGGGCCCCCGTCTGGAGCCAGGCCCAGAGGGAGGGCCCGACAGCGAGCGCCTGGTGGCCGGTTTTGCCACGGAGCCCGGTCGGGCACAGCCCGAAGAAACTACGTGGTGCCTCCCATCCATCCATCCTGTGGGCCCACCACTCATGGGAAAAACCGCTGGGGTCGGGTGCGCTGTCACATGGGTGGCAGTGATGGTCAGGGACCTCGACAGACCAGACCCGGGCAGCAGAGGCTGGCTCTGGGGACGTGGAACGTCACCTCTCTGTGGGGGAAGGAGCCGGAACTAGTGCAGGAGGTGGATCGCTACCAGTTGGATCTGGTGGGGCTTACCTCCACGCACAGTCTTGGCTCTGGAACCGTACTCCTGGATAGGGGTTGGACTCTATTCTTCTCCGGAGTTGCCCAAGGTGTGAGGCGTCGGGCCGGGGTGGGGATACTCACTAGCCCCCGGCTGAGCGCCACTACGTTGGAGTTTATCCCGGTGGACGAGAGGGTCATCTCCCTACGCCTTCGAGTTATGGGGGGGAAAACTCTGACTGTTGTTTGTGCCTATGCCCCAAACCGCAGTTCTGAGTATTCGGCCTTCTTGGAGACCCTGAATGGAGCCCTGCAGGGGGCTCCAGTAGGGGACTCCGTAGTCTTGCTGGGAGACTTCAACGCACACGTGGGAAACGATAGAGACACCTGGAGAGGCGTGATTGGGAGGAAGGGCCTCCCTGATCTAAACCCGAACGGTCGTGTGTTGTTGGACTTCTGTGCTAGTCATGGAATGGCCATATCAAACACCATGTTCGAACATAAGGATGCTCATAAGTGCACGTGGTACCAGAGCACCCTAGGCCAAAGGTCAATGATCGATTTCGTAATCGTATCATCTGATCTGAGGCCGCATGTTTTGGACACTCGGGTGAAGAGAGGGGCGGAGCTGTCGACTGATCACCATCTGGTGGTGAGTTGGATCAAGGGGTGGGGGAAGACTCTGGACAGACCTGGTAAACCCAAACGGGTAGTGCGGGTGAACTGGGAACGTCTGGAGGAAGCCCCTGTCCTGGGGATCTTTAACTCACACCTCCGGCGGAGCTTTTTAGCCATCCCTGTGGAGGTTGGGGGCATTGAACCTGAGTGGGCGATGTTCAAAACCTCTATTGCTGAAGCTGCGGTGATGAGCTGTGGTCTGAAGGTCTTAGGTGCCTCAAGGGGCGGTAACCCTCGAACACCGTGGTGGACCCCGGTGGTCAGGGAAGCCGTCCGACTGAAGAAAGAGTCCTTCCGGGTTATGTTATCCGGGAGGACTCCGGAAACAGTTGCAGGGTATCGAAGGACTAGAAGGGCGGCAGCTTCTGCCGTGTCAGAGGCAAAGCAGCGGGTGTGGGAGAAGTTCGGAGAAGCTATGGAGAAGGACTTTCGATCGGCACCAAGGTGCTTCTGGAAAACCATCCGGCACCTCAGGAGGGGGAAGCGAGGAACCATCCAAGCTGTGTACAGCAAGGGTGGGACCCTGCTGACTTCAACTGAGAAGGTTATCGGCCGCTGGAAGGAGCACTTTGAGGAACTCCTGAATCCGACTAACACGCCCTCTATGGTTGAGGCAGAGCTGGAAGCTGATGGGGGATCATCGTCAATTTCCCTGATGGAAGTCACTGAGGTAGTCAAACAACTCCACAGTGGCAAAGCCACAGGGGTTGATGAGATCCGTCCAGAAATGCTGAAGGCTTTGGGTGTTGAGGGGCTGTCTTGGTTGACACGCCTCGTCAACATTGCGTGGAAGTCTGGGACAGTGCCTAGGGGTTGGCAGACCGGGGTGGTGGTTCCCCTATTTAAAAAGGGGGACCAGAGAGTGTGTGCCAACTACAGGGGTATCACACTTCTCAGCCTCCCTGGTAAAGTCTACTCCAAGGTACTGGAAAGGAGGGTTCGGCCGGTAGTCGAACCTCTGATTGAAGAGGAACAATGCGGATTCCGTCCTGGTCGTGGAACAACAGACCAACTCTTTACTCTTGCAAGGATCCTGGAGGGGGCCTGGGAGTACGCCCATCCGGTCTACATGTGTTTTGTGGATCTGGAGAAGGCGTATGACCGGGTCCCCCGGGTGATACTGTGGGAGGTGCTGCGGGAGTATGGAGTGAGGGGGTCACTTTTATGGGCCATCCAATCCCTGTACGCCCAAAGCGAGAGTTGTGTCCGGATACTCGGCAGTAAGTCGGACTCGTTTCCCGTGAATGTTGGCCTCCGCCAGGGCTGCGCTTTATCACCAATCCTGTTCGTGATTTTCATGGATAGGATATCGAGGCGTAGTCGTGGAGGAGAGGGATTGCAGTTCGGTGACCTGAGGATCTCATCGCTGCTCTTTGCAGATGATGTGGTCCTTATGGCATTATCGGCCTGTGACCTTCAACAGTCACTGGATCGGTTCGCAGCCGAGTGTGAAGCGGTTGGGATGAGGATCAGCACCTCCAAATCTGAGGCCATGGCTCTCAGCAGGAAACCGGTGGATTGCCTACTCCGGGTAGGGAGTGAGCCATTACCCCAAGTGAAGGAGTTCAAGTACCTCGGGGTCTTGTTCGCGAGTGAGGGGACAATGGAGCGAGAGATTGGCCGGAGAATCGGAGCAGCGGGGGCGGTATTACATTCACTTTACCGCACCGTTGTGACGAAAAGAGAGCTGAGCCAGAAGGCAAAGCTCTCAATATACCGGTCGATCTTCGTTCCTACTCACCTACGGTCATGAAGGCTGGGTCATGACCGAAAGAACGAGATCACGGGTACAAGCGGCCGAAATGGGTTTTCTCAGACGGGTGGCTGGCGTCTCCCTTAGAGATAGGGTGAGAAGCTCAGCCATCCGTGAGAGACTCGGAGTAGAGCCGCTGCTCCTTTACGTTGAAAGGAGCCAGTTGAGGTGGTTCGGGCATCTAGTAAGGATGCCACATGGGCGCCTCCCTAGGGAGGTGTTCCAGGCACGTCCAGCTGGGAGGAGACCCCGGGGAAGACCCAGGACTCGGTGGAGAGATTATATCTCCTCACTGGCCTGGGAACGCCTCAGGATCCCCCAGTCGGAGCTGGAGGATGTGGCCCGGAGAAGGGATGATTGGGGTTCCTTACTGGAGCTGCTGCCCCCGCAACCCGATCCCGGATAAGCGGTAGACGATGGATGGATGGACATGCATCACGTTTTTTCACTTTAATTGTATCACCTTAAATTATTACAGAAAGCAACCAGTCCATTCAAAACAGTAGGAAAGCTATGGCTACAAGGCTTCACACAAAAGTGCAAAATGTTGCATCTTTAAAACCAAGCAGACATGAGTTTGTTTCCCAACAGGTCCATGTCCACTAATGTAGAAAAAAAGATGAATATAATAAAACAGTATTCACCACATTACCAGTAGCCCTGTTTATAATATCCTCAACACTTCTAAGCATACATAAGGTGCTTTGAAAACAAGTCCATATCCATAGAATGAAATACTAAATGCAAATAGAACATAGTAAAACAGTAGCATCAGACTCACAATAACATACATATCTTACACATTTTTACAATTTAACAGTAAGTAGGCTTGTTTGAATCATAAAGCAGATCTGTCTTTGTATTTACACTAAGAATGCATTACACTAAGTCAGGTGATGTACTCCTATAGAACTACAAACATATCAGACTTCTGTCATGTTGAACCTGTTTCAGTCAGTGAGAGAAATTACACTTTTGGGGGTTTTTTTATATTCAGAACTCAGTTTTCACGTTGAACAGGTGCTTATTAAATGATATGTATCTTGTTTATGTGCACGTTTCCGTGTTTACTGCATTACTTTGTGCGTTCACATTCTCTCCTCTGCTTCGCGGGGCTCAGTAAGTCAGACACAGCGGAGGAGAGGAGAGAACTTAAACAAAGCAGTGCTGCTATCGAGGCTCTCTTGTTCCGTGCAAAAGCGACCAAAAGCCACTTGACTCTGTTAAATGATGCTAACGGTCCCTGTACTTTCCTTCTACGTTCCTCTGAGCCCACGGGACATCTGGCAGAAAACGAGCCGTGACTTGACTTGTAGTGCCTCTTCACTTTGTATTCTTTCATCACGGAAATACATTCGTTGCACGAGAAACACACCAGTTTACTTGTAAAGTAAATAAATACGCGTCTGTCCATTCGCTCTGGAAGTGACGATTTTCAGAATCAACTCTAGGTTTCTTTGGCTTGGAGAGAGACATCTTGAAGCATGTTGTTAGCTTGACAAGCTAAAGTAAGCGCATTTGGTGTGAATCAGGCTTTAGTTTTATTTATGCTTCCAGCCCGATTTGCTGGCAACCTCTTGCGGGACAGAAAAAAGTTCAGAAGGGCCATAAAGGGTGGGAAAAAGCTGAAGAACTCGGAGCTTAAATGTCGAATCAAAACAGCAATCCTCTAGTTCAATCGATTTATTTATTTAACGTGATAAGTCAAACATAGAAAATATTCTCAGCTGAGGACACATTTTGAGTCGCCGTTTCCATAGCTCAAAAAGCCCCCATGTTGCTGTCTCACGGCTCCGCTCCAGGTGTGCCCAAAAATTTGAAAACATCGCATCTAATACATGGAGTAGGCGTTGACCTTCTCCTCATTGGTCCCAGTTTGGCGCCTACACGCTCCTCCGTCAGCAGTCAGGAAGTGATGGTTTGTTGACCTGTTACTCTTAAAGGGGAAGTGCCCCTATTATGTTTGTAATACATTCAGTGCAGAAAATACATAATTGCGCAGAAACATATTCGTAGTGTAGATATATATATATTGATTGAGGTAAACAAATACATATGATAGTCTTTCCAATGTGGATTAATTTACCTGACAGCCACTAATTGAATAGGCCTGCTCTGTGTTGCGTTTTTCTCACATAACCCTAAACCCTATTTCATATTGACCCTAACCCTGTTTGTTTTCTTGGGAGATCTCATAGAAGCTTATGTTTCTCAAAACAAGTTTCACTGCAGGTGACAGCAGAAAAGAGGAGGGAATAAGATCCTCTTGCTCTCATGATCACAGTACTGGCTCTCAGTTCACTCAAAGTAGTCACTAATAATACCAGACTGAAAACAAATCTGCAACACAGATCCTGCAACATTACCAAACAGAAAAACCTCTTACAATCACATCTAATTAATATCTGTGGGTATTTACTCACAACTGTGCTAACTCTGTATCAGAGAATTTTGAAGAAGTATCAAATACATTATTTTCTAATCATTACCCATGACCATGAAATTCATGGAGCTGTAAAATTAAGTATTACCCTTTTTTTTTTTAAATAACCGACAACATCTTTCTAGACTATTAGCTTAAATCACAGGTGGGTCAATATGTTGGTTAGTAAAGAAAACAGCAGGCGGCAGAGTTGCATTTATGATTTAATTTATTTCAAAATCATCATCACATCTGCCAATAATAATAATAATAATAATAATAATAATAATATAAAATGATATAAGAATTATGTTAAAGACACCATCCACAGCACTATATAATGAGAGCTGTGGGCAAAGAGGCTCCCTGGCAGCCACGTCACCACCCCATCTCTGCTCATCAATGACATCATATCCTGTCATGACCGGCCAGTGCTCATCATCCCCATGACCACTACGACTTTACTGTGTATGTCCATCTTTGATACAGTTGGCTGCATAGTTTCAGTTCAGTGATGTTGTGTTCGATCACATGGTCTTCCTACATTTGGGGGTCCTGTGGTGGCTGAAACTGAATTATATGAGAGTGATCACTGAGCCAGCTGTTTCTCTGGATGAGTTTGGAAAAGATAATGTAGCGCCAGTCTCCACAGCAGGTCCTCGGGATCCAAACTGCATATTTACTACAACTACAATCAGAATGGCAATCACCGTTATGCTGCAACACACAGGTTTCTGGTTCTAAAGTGCCATGAAAAGAAGTGTTGGTCCATCTTGCCTCCTCGATTTTATTGTTGTAGTTAAAAGCAGGTTAAGATTGGTCCTGCGGGAAGATGATTGGGTAGATCTGGCTGTAGTGTTTCACAAAGTGGACCTCCAGGCCTTGGCTGATGTAGTCGGGCAGGTCAGAGAAGTCCTTCCTGTTCTCATCTGGCAGGACGATGCAGGTCACACCTGCACGACGGGCCTGATGATAACGAGAAAATCCAGTTCAAATGATGTAGTAAATACTCACATTACTTATGTCAGTTTGTGAATCATCCAACATTTTGGCCAACAGAAACATCTAAACAACGACTGGTCAGATTGTCAGTGCTGTAGATATGCATGGTCCGCAGGTTGCTGATGATGATTCCAAATCATTTTAATAACCCACTGACATTTCCTGTAATGCAGCTATGTAAAGAAAACTTTTTTTTTATTATTGTTTAGTCTGACTGAACCCCACCGTCTGGTGGACGACCACTCTACCTCCCGAACCACACGGTCGCTGCTTTAAAGTTTAAACTCAGTTATGTTTGTTCATACTAAAACTGCTTCAATAATGTGCCTAAAAAGCCCAAGAAAGCTCCTAATGAAGACCTAGCACCATGTGAGGAGCCACGCAGGAGCCTAGAATGCCAACGTCAGAGGCAAGCCCTCATATATCTGCCATTCTCTCTACATACATGACATGAGCAAAAAGATGGAACACTGATTTAAGACATTGGTGGCATCCTTTCAAGTGACCCAAGCTACCCATGGTGATTATGGCGCACTGGTCTCCAGTGTGAAAGAGCTCAAATCTGCAAACAAGTCATTCTAGGTCTAGGACATCCAAGTCATCACGTCGTCCCACACTACACCGCTCCTCCGCTCCCTTCACTAGTTACCAGTGGCTGCCCCAAATCTGCTTCAAGACTCTTGTAAGTGTGAATCACTTCCTGTTCTGAGAATAAGAGCTACACTGTGAACATGCATTAGGTCTATATGATTCATAGCCGAGCCTGTGGACAGTGAATAAGTATATTTACTCAAGTAGCCTCCTGTACAACTTTGAGGTAGTACTTACTGTACTCCACATCAATTCAGAGGCAAATATTGCACTTTTTACTGCACTACATTTATCCAACAGCTTTAGTTACTTTAAGGATTCAGGTTGAGATTAATAATAAAAATATGATCAACATTTAATTTATCATGTATTATTATAGATTAAATGAACACTTTAATGATCTTTTGCCAACAGTCAGAGAATTTGGAAACACATTAGGAAGAGTAGGAAAAGTATAGTTACTTTAGAAGACCTCCATATAGACAGACATTTCACCTCATTATTTATATTTTATTTGACATTTTATTATTAATATTTATCAAATATAAGTTTATTTGTTGGTGGATAAATCCTTCTACTCCTTAAGATCCCAAGCGACTAGCCCTCATGTATCTCCCGCCTCCCTGATTATCTACACCTGCCCTCACTTACTCACCTTCCCCTGATCGTGCTGCTAGTTCTCCACGTTTATATACTCCCTGCGTCCTTCTGAGTACATAGCTTTCCAGCGTTTTCTTTAGCTTCCTGTATTCTCCGCAGCCCACTAGCATAACAAGAATCTACAACTTAACTTTTGGCCGTCGAGTTGCATTGTGGTTAATGTAGTTTTGAAAAGGAAGAATAATGTGTAGAATAAAAAAGACGATACATCTGGTTCTGCTGCATTACTTTTTATCTTTGTGTTCTACTGCAGGTTTAACAATGTTATAGAGGTTGCATATGAGCGGAGTACTCCTTTAGCATTGCATTTTGGACTACAGTCAGATTGGCTAACATTAAACCTTTATTGACAACATATTGATATTTATGTTGGTGTGTGTCATGTACTTACAGCGATAGTTTTCTCTTTGATTCCTCCTACCGGTAGTATTTTGCCAGTCAGTGACACTTCACCAGTCATGGCTACGTTCTGACGCACCGGCCGCTTGGTTGCCAGGGACAACAGTGCTGTAACAATAGTGCAACCAGCGCTTGGTCCGTCCTTAGGAGTGGCCCCCTAGAAACAAGTGTTGTAGACAGACAGATAGGATGGATTGCTGCCAGCCACAGTGGATCTTTGATACTTTCACAGGAGATTTCAAATCTACACAAATTTAGAAAAAATGCGACACGAATGAAATGTATTCTCTTTTGAATACTACTTAGTAGCTATTAATGAATAAGTAAAAAGAATAAAGAGAAGAGTAAGCATTAGTACTCAGTAAGTTATTTATATGCAAAACTTGTTTGCCATGGTTACCTCAGGAACATGCAGATGCAGGTGGGAGTTGACCAGGAAGTGATTCTCTGGTTCCTGAGTCATCAGGAAAGCTCTGGCAAAGGTTGAAGCGATCTTTGCACTTTCCTTCATAACATCACCCAGCTGACCTGCAGAGGAGCACCAACACCTTTAGGATGCTCTGTGTTCAGCTAAGGACATCAGACCATGTCGAACAAACATCCACCCTGCAGAGTGACTCACCTGTAACCTCCAGTGAGCCCTCTCCTTTAGGGTCGGCCGGACGGCGCAGTAAAGTCTCGATATACAACGTGGACCCTCCTACACAGGGAGGCAGACCTTCAGCATGTTGCACCTTTTATTGGTTGTGTGTGTGTGTGTGTGTGTGTGTGTATGTGTATGTGTATGTGTGTGTATGTGTATGTGTATGTGAGTGTGAGTGTGAGTGTGTGTATGTGTATGTGTGTGTATACGTGTATGTGTGTGTCTCACCCATAGCAGTCCATGCCAGCCCCATAACGACTCCTGGAGGAGTGACATCGTACATTCGATCCACTGTGAAAATAGGTTTACCCACGTAGAGCTGCAGGTTGTCCGGGGTAACACTCACTGTGGTTTGTTCACCGCTGACAATACAGAAGGCCACCTTACGGAAAACCTGATGGACCGATGGAAAACAAACACTGGAGGATATGCTATTTTCTGGTGTGACTGAGCCATTAAAATGAGAAATAAAGTTTTTGCCAGAGATTCCATCTGCAGACTTATTGGGCTCTAAATGAACCTAAGATGAGTTAAGTTTTCTGACTTGTCCACACACACTGCACACCAGCAATCCCTGCTGGTGCTATTAAAGGATGAAGTAGTAGTAGGAGGTTTGTGTCTTGAAAAAGCCTAAAGCATGTAAGCTCTGGTTTAGTACAGCCAGAACACAACTTTACAGTATTTTACCTTTTCAACTTGTTTCTGCAGATTCCTGACTCCAGACTCCCTGCAGTACTGCCTGATGAGCAGACTGAGGGCGTCAGATGAGATTGAGACTTTCTCCTCTGTCAGACCACACAGAGAGCGGAGCTGAGGGACCAGGTAATGCTAGATACACAGACAGACAAATGGAAATTGTGTTCAAATGTTAGCAAGGCATTCATTTTCTGAATTTTTTTATTACTTACTACGTGTTACCAAAACTGTGAGAACTATACCACTACAAAATACAACAATAATCAAAAATAATAACAAGACTTATCAAAAACTATTTAAAATAGGAAATGACACTAAGACAATGTAAATCACACAGACACACAGACTCTCACTCTCTCTCTCTCTACCTCAGCAATAGCCAGTTTCTCCTCGGCCACATATCCAGACACATTGATCATCTCCATCCTGTCTCTGAGAGGCTCTGGGATGGTGTCAATCACATTGGCCGTACAGATAAACAAAACCTTTATTGGACCGACAAGAGATATGCGGGGCTTACATCAACTGCATTTTACGTGTCATTTTTCACTTGAATTAATGTAAAAAGAACCTGGAATCTGTATGACGCACTGACTGTGGACAAGAACACTCTTGTACCTTTGACAGATCCACAGGAACATCCAGGTAGTGGTCGAGGAAGTAGGCGTTCTGTTCAGGGTCCAAAAGCTCCAGCAAGGCAGAGGATGGATCGCCTTGGTAACCACGACCTATCTTATCCACCTGGTAATGACAAGTTTAGGATAATAATCCGATTGGGTACATACATATAATATTTACGTGACACTGATATGCTAACGTTACGTGACACTGATATGCTAACGTTACGTGACACTGATATGCTAACGTTACGTGACACTGATATGCTAACATTACACTGATATACTAACGTTACATGACACTGATATACTAACGTTACATGACGGTTGATATACTAACGTTACATGACGCTGATATACTAACATTACGTGACACTGATATACTAACGTTACACGACACTGATATACTAACGTTGCGTGACACTGATATGCTAACGTTACGTGACACTGATATGCTAACCTTACGTGATACTGATATACTAACATTACGTGACACTGATATACTAACGTTACACGACACTGATATACTAACGTTACGTGACACTGATATACTAACGTTACGTGATACTGATATACTAACGTTGCGTGACACTGATATGCTAACGTTACGTGACACTGATATGCTAACCTTACGTGATACTGATATACTAACATTACGTGACACTGATATACTAACGTTACGAGACACTGATATGCTAACGTTACACTGATATACTAACGTTACGCGTCACTGATATACTAACGTTACGTGACACTGATATACTAACGTTACATGATGCTGATATACTAACATTCTTGGGATAACTTAACATTGTCAACATTTTGATCAATTATGAAGGGTTAAGTATGGGACGTATCCAATTTCCCCAGGGGATAAATTAAGTATTTCTGATTCTGTGCTACCCATGAACAAACATTGTGGAATTGGAAATGATTGGACAGCATCTAGTTAGCATAATAAAGTGAGGAGCTCGTCAGCCTGGGCTCCAGACTACAGGGGGTTAGTGTTGTGTAAGTGGAAAGAGAGCAGTGATGTGAGACAATTAATTTCATCCTATAATTGAACTTATTTCCATTCAAATAATGGTCACCCACAGTGTATCAAAAACAGTGGTTATATGGACCAAGTCCTCTACAGGTAACTGATTCTAAAACTAGTACCAGGAAGAATCTGATCATTGCAGACAGTTAATACCTCCATTAATTGTAATGTTGCTGAGATATAGATTGATATTGAACTACCGGAGCAGCAGCACCATACTGACCTCGTCTATGAGCACCAGAGGGTTCTCAGTCTTGGTTTTCTTCAGGCACTGGATAATTTTCCCTGGCATCGCGCCAACATATGTTCTCCTGGACACACGACCACATTACATTTCAGAAATGCATGTCCCCATATTTAATCAAGTTTTGCAGTACTAGCAGTTTATAAAACCTCTATTGAATAAGCAGCACATTAACTCGCACAGCCTACGACCACAATGCTCACAGTAATGTCGCTGTCACCTTTCATCTACAGCTGCTATGTTTCACACAGCCATGCCTATATACTGTACATACTGTATAAACTCCTTATGCTAATCAGTTTGAGAGCAACCAGAAGAGAGGATGACTCAGCGACAGGACTGTGAGCAAGTTCATCCAAACAGTCCAGTCCAGTTCCACTGGGTTTTGTAGTCCGCTTGTAAATAAGGAGATAAAGTCTAATGTTAATTAGTCCACATATCAAAAGAAATTGAGTACAAGTAACAAGTTTACAATAAATACATGTATTCTAGGGATGGTGATGTCTTTCTTAAAAAGTATTTTTGTATTATAAATATAAACTTAAGTAGAACCTTTACTGTTCTCTTAACATTTCTGCAATTTCTTAATTCCATATGAGGGCATCAGTAGTAACTCATCACATGTAGGTGCAGTTATTTCTAGTGTTAGTTGTCCTTATCTAAATGTTCCCCTTTGATTGTTTTAATCCTCCCCAATACCAGAGAGGGAGCCATGTATGTGGTACTGACAATGTAAGCTATCATAACATTCCTCAGGGATAATAGCACGATAGACTTCCAGACCTGTGTCCTTTAATCTCAGCCACGTCAGTCATGCCTCCCACGCTGAACCTGTAGTACTGTCTGTTGAGGGCTCTGGCTATGGAGCGGGCAATGGAGGTCTTTCCGACACCCGGAGGACCGTAGAAACACAGGATCTTCCCCTGGGTGGAGCCACGCAGCTGGCTCACTGCTATGAATTCCTGCACAAAGACAGAGAGGAAGTCAAAAAGCTCCACAGCTTTTGATGTGTGGATATTTGAACATTTGCCGTCAAGGTGTGTGTGTGTGTGTGTGTGTGTGCGCTAACCAATATGCGCTTCTTAATATCATCCATCCCATAATGGTCTTCTTCCAGAACCTCTTTGGCTCTTGCCAGTGATAAGTTCTCTTCACTATTGGTGCCCCAGGGCATGCTGGTCAGCCAGTCCAGGTAGTTACGGGTTACACTGAAACACACAGATATTTGTTAATGTTTGTTTTTAATATCCTCAGTGTGTCTGTTTTATCAACAGAACTACCAGTGCATACAATAAAGCTTAGCTACATAGAGATTACCATAAAGGCTTCGCTGTGGAGTCAAGGTACTCCACATGGTACCTTTAATTATGTTAGCAGAAAAGAGTTTAGCTTAGCTTTTGATACCAAGAACCTGAATCCAGGCTCAAAACCTTCTCATTGCAACAGACCCTACCACCAACAGGCAAAGAAAGTGCAAGCTGCTGCAATCACCTAAACTCATTTTCATGCCACTGTGTTCCTCAAGCCAACCGAATGACATCATAATTCAAAGGCCCTCTCAGGGCAGGGGGACGAGAAATACAAAAAACCAACTTGAACTCTGAGGAGTGGTTGTCCAGCAGTCCCAGTTTGTTGAGTTCTTCGTTGATGACGTCCATTATGTGCTGTGGGACAATCCTCTCTTTTAGTCTGTCTCTAAACTTGTCCTCGATAGCGTCTTTGTCTTCCTTTTCCAGACCCAGCTCCTACACACACACACACACACACACACACACACACACACACACACACACACACACACACACACAACACACACACACACACACACACACACACACACACACACACACACACACACACACACACGTATTGAAACCTGACACATTATGTTGCAAGTCTAAAGACACAATGACAAACGACGTCTTCTCCACCTTCTTAATGATCTTGAGCTGCTCCTGCAGCAGGTACTTCCTGTGGGTCTGTTTGATCTTCTCTTCCACCTGTGAGCAGAGCAGGGACACCGATGAAGGAGTGAGTGGGGTGAGCAGAGGCTAAAGCTCATACATGTATGGTGATGACCTCTGACCTCTCGGCCCAGTCGCTGCTGCAGTTTACTCAGCTCGTACTCCTTCTTCAGCAGAGACAGAGCCTTGTAGAGACGCTTCGGGATCTGCAGAGACACACGGCAATAGCTTTCAAAGGTCTGTACACTGTAAACTCATCAATGGAACAACCTAAATATGAAGATATAAAGATATTGAAAAGCTGCTGTTCTGCATCAGAAGGCCAGAAGCCACTCAGTCCTCATCTTTGGAACCAAACATACGGTTTGAAACATTATTGTTATTGTGTTTTTTTAATTCGTAAAAATGTTCTTAATACTGTTCCTTATGGCTGAACAAAATGTGGGCATTGATAATCCCATTCTTATGCACTTCAGAATGAGGAGAAGACTCCTGCTTTGCTTTATCTGAAGTTTTCAAACAGTTTGTTTTAGTTTAACAGTTAAAGGATGAGGACTGACTGCTTGTGTGGCAAATGGACGTCTGATCAACTTCCCCACTTCAGCTTTAATACAGGAATCATCCAGAGAGGACAGGACAGTCACAGACATGCACACTGCTCACATTGATCTCCTCCAGGACGTCTTGTAACTCCTGGGATTCTGCTCCTGTTAGAGCTGCTCCCATGTCGCTGAGGTAGATGGGATTATCAACCACTCTCTGACCAGCCTGCATCATCTGGAGGACCGACTCTCTGACACGCACATACAAACATCAACATTTCAGAGCACTTCTATTTCAGCATCACATTGTTTGGATTTCTTCCTGCACCTGCTGCTCTGAGACAAATTCAAACTCTGACTACAAGTTATATAAAACATTCTCCTCAGTCAGACCTGTAGAGGGGGTTCAGTGCGATGATGTCCCTGATGGTCTTCACTATCTCTGCAGTCAGCGCCTGCAGAACACACACATCACACAGATTTAACTTTTTACATATTTCACTTTTATTTCATTCCACAAAAAGGTGTGTTTTGTACCTTGACCTCCTCTGTGACAGTGAACTGTTCATGTTGAATGTTGTCCACTTCCACCATCAGGATGTTGGGGGAGGGCAGAGGCTGAAGCTCTGGACTCATGTCTGCTTCTGAAATCTGACCAACAACAACAGAGCTAAAACCCTACCATGTGAAAATTAATATAAACTACAAATAGTTCTTGTACCACTGCTAATGACCCAACAATATAGTTAGTTAGATAGTGCAACTGTTTCCCTTCGGATTTCCCTCATTGCACCTTGTACGTAGTTCGTGAGTACACACAGCTGAGCTGAGTACACATGGTATCTACTTTATTTACTCAGAGACCAAGAACCCAACCAGCAGTTTTCTGCTGCAATAACTCCACCTGCTCCAGGTTTTCTGTCCTAAACTAGCTGACATTAGTGACCTGGTACTTACTTGTAGATCTGAGGCTCCAAGACAGTTGCCCACTTTGCCCGGTTGATATTCCCGACGTGTGTTCTGCCTTAAATTTGTGTTGCAGTTATTTGTTCAGTGTTCATTGCATAAATATACCTGAACAGTACCCAAAGCGGTGTACTGACTCACTAGCAACTCTGAAAAAATACATTCATGGCCACAAAGCTAAAACAGGGCTTTTCCATGGTGGATGGAGGCTGCATGTTTATCTGAGAACTGCTTTAAATACTGACAGTATGTGTAAAAGGCTACAGATGTTACAAACCTTGTCCTCAAGCTGCTCCTTCAGAGGACCCACTTGGTCCTTGCGGCTGTGTTTGGCTTTGCGTCTCGATGAAGGTTTGGGTGGGGACTCTGACTCAGACCACACAGGGGGCGTCGCCGCCTCCTCAGGCTCCACCTCCAGCTGTCTTGTGATCCGGATCCTGACGGACCAGAGTACACATATAGAGCAGAGGTCTACACAAGGTACAGGCAACCGTGTGCTATTGAGAGCAGAGTCTACACATTGTCTTTCCAACTAATCACTACGCCTGCTTCTAACCTGCGGTGTCCCATGACGATCATCCTCAGCTTGTCTCCCAGGTCCTGCATCTCATGAATCTGAACAAAGGTCCCTGTAGAATAGACGTCACCTAGAGACTCCACCACATCTGACTCATTACTGCAAGAGAGAGAAACACACAGACATGTTCTTAGCACATTTCAGATTATGGCACTCATTGATTTGTATTGGTGACACACTGCCCTGTAAAGCAGATCACAGCAGATTCAGATGATGGCTGAGATATTAAAAAATGATAAGCAGACCAAATACATCCATATTCTGTTGTGTAGACCAAGTGAAAAATAAGACCACTAATCATAGGTACAATTACATTAATTTCCTGAAACTTCTTCAAAATAAAAGTCTCCTATTGGCACACGGGGGGGGGGGAGCTTTTAATGTGAAGCTGCAACAGCAACAAATGTTGAGTTGACCATACATTAAAAAGAGACTAGCCATCTCATTAACATGGCGATTTACAAATCAGGTAAAAGCCAATGACAGTAAGTTTAGTGAAGAGGGTGTTAGCACACGGTCACAGGCCTGTATCAAGCCAACCATCTCTGATCTAGCAGAGGAGCCAGTTCCCCACTCACTTATCATCTCTCTTCAGGAAGACTCCAGCATACGGCTGAGCCAGACGGACCTTCCTCCTCAACAGCTCCATCAGCACTTTGTTCTTGACCTGACAGGAATCAATACAGACATATCACACACACTGGGACTCGGCACTGACAACACAGAGCAAAGAGCTTTGGTCTTTTCCTGAAATATCAGAGTTACTCTTAATATTTAATCATCATTCCCTGCACGGGGCTTCTGAAGGTCCTCACAATAAACAGCCACATTTCATTTGCTGTTTTAGATATTGAACATATTTTCCATATTGGAAGAATGTGTAGAAATTCCATTGTAATACTGTGTGTGTGTCTCACACACATATGAGAGAGAGAGAGAGAGAGAGAGAGAGAGAGAGAGAGAGAGAGAGAGAGAGAGAGAGAGAGAGAGAGAGAGAGAGAGAGAGAGAGAGAGAGAGAGAGAGAGAGAGAGAGAGAGAGAGAGAGAGAGAGAGAGTGTGTGTGTGAGAGTGAGAGTGTGTGAGAGTGAGAGTGTGTGAGAGTTTTCCCTCCACAGTTCAGACATGTTGTGTAATTGCATCAGCCCCGTGTCCTTGAAGGCACCGCAGACCTCCTCACCTCTATGATCTTGATGAAGCGGGGGAACACCGGGTTCCTGCTCACAGCGATCAGCGGCACATTCGGAAAAACCTCCGGGATCATCATGGGGGTGAGAGCAGTCATCTGGGCTCCGTTGTACGGTACTCCCCCATCTCCCCCAGACTCTTCTCCCCCAGAGCCTGCACTGTCTCCGCCGTCCTCCCCGCTGGCCTGGTTCCCGTACATCCTGTCCTGTATACTGTAGGGTGAGGAGGTCGGTGTGAGGAGCTCGGTCCTTCCACAGAGAACGGCCCCGACCCGCATCCACCTGTGAGGTCTGGCGGTCAGCCTGCAGCCAGCTGTCATCGTGGTGCTGAGCGGAATGTTAGAGAAGAACCGTGGAAGCTTGAGCCGGTTCACGGCCGATGTGTCGGTCCGGAAGGGCCGGATGCTTCCGGGACACTTCAGTTTGACAACAAGAGCCCAAGTTCTGTGCAGCTGTCCAGCAGCGCCAAGCATCTTCATGCAGGTCGCCATGTTTATTTGGAGCTTTCGACAGCATGTGACCGACCGTCTTCCGGCAGCGTTTGATGACGTAGGCTCATTAATAATGTTACGCGACGATTCCTCTTCTTCTTTTGGTTTTGGGACAGATCAAGTGCATTGAACCTAGTTGTAACATTAATTAACTCATATAAAGCAGTTTGGGGGGCTTTATGAGTGATCATGAGACAATCAACTGAAAGCAACAGTTTCCCCAATTTGCTGCCCTAATTTCAGAATGATCTGAGACAGTTATGTGACAGTAATTTGACTTTCAATATAAGGGTTCTGTCCCATTCTATCATTTATATTACTCTTCAGTATAAAATAAAAGTACAATATTAATCAATGATTTCTGTAGTCAAGTTTAATATCCGTTAATTATCTAATTACAGGACCAACAGTCGAACATTGACCAAGATCAAAGGTTTCTATATGTAATGACTAATTACACATTTATATTATAAAAACTGTTTGATCAGTAAATAAAAATAATCCCTCTCCATGTAAATATAATTACTTTCATTCTCAGATCTACTTTACATTAATATTTACAGATTTTTATTAAACAATCACACACACTCACCTGGGGAAACAAGCTTGGTCTGACTTGTTCCCTGGTGATGAGCTTTTACAGCCGCATGTTACCTTGGATACTGTAACCTAATATTAATATGAAATATAAAATAATGCATACAAATATGAAAATAACAAAATGATCTACATCTTGTAACTATCAAATGAAGCTAAAATGACTGACAAAATAAAATTCTATTTTACAAGTTTTTTTTCTATTTGACACAGTAACATTTAGGTAGCCTATTTACTGTAACATGCAAGAGGCACATTTTAAAACAGCTTCTGCATGTGTGCTCTCATTCTGCATTCTGACCTGTTGGATCTGTACCTCCCGCTTCATTACTTCACATCCTCCATGTGCCACACTGTAGTTTCCTCCCTTTCCCACATTGCTCATACTCATGATCCTCTCTACATCTAGCGCACCTTTCTCTTCCTTTTCAGAGCAGTATGACCAAACAGTTAAAGCATCGTTTAGGTTTTGGAACATACTCCCTCACAGTCATGTATCCCAGTAACACTGTCTTTGGGAGAATTTCTTCCTCAAATTCCAGCAATATACTTTTGCTGTCTGTCCTCTCAATCTTCATGCCTCCTTTAATGTTCCACCTTTCAGATTTGCCTTTATTTCATCAGGTGACCTCAACTGGTATACCCCAAATCCACCTCAATCTCTTGTTCTTTCGTTCTCCTCCTGACTAACCTCCATACTCTCCTCAACCTCGTGTTCATCTGACTCTCTGGTCCATTCAGAGCATAGCTGTGCCTGCCCGGCGTGGTTTCCCCATGCCATCCAGATAGAGCTCTCGCCTCGGATTTCCCAATGCCAACCGCAGTTTTCGCTCAGGTTCATCAACCATCTACTTAAGGCCCTGTCACACATATCCGTATGGCGGAAACGTATACGAAAAATAGCTCACAATTTGTCAGAGTCCAAATACGTCCAACTTGTCATCGGATCGGAAAAGTGAACGTATACAGATACGCATGTCTAACCTATTGATAGCGCATCACTTACTTATACAAAATGTATCCGACGAATGCCCAACGAATGCATAACGTATACAAAAATATGGCGTATACAAAATATCGGCAACACGCTGGTTTACGTAGATATAAGGTAAGGTACAAGTAGTATGACGTGAACCAGATGGCACTTTTCCAGCTCCGTTGTCCAGATGCTCTGATACGTTTTAAATAGGTAAGTGATACGCTATCAATATGTTGGACATACGTATAATAATTCGTTATGTATGCGTCAGCTACAACACCGCTGTGGAGAAGTTGGACGTATTTGGACTCTGACGCATTTTGAGCTAATTTTCATATACGCCGGCATGTTTCTGCCATACGGAGCTGTGTGACAGGGCCGTATGTCTGGCGTGTTCGCTATATCGTCTGCGTCCTTCAAACGATCACAACTTACCCTTAATTTATATCAACGTATTGCCGATATTTCGTATGCGCCGACATACGTTTCTGTCATACGGATATGTGTGACAGGGCCTTTACCTTCTCTCACTTGTAAACCTTTGGCCAAAAATGTACCCTGTTTAGCTAGCCAGCAAAACAGTCAAAAAACCTGCGCAACAGGTGTCCCCCCATAAAGCAATGAGATGATTCAGAAAGTGTCAGGGTTGTGACAATAAAAACTATTATAAAGCACTTATACAATAATAGGTTACAATAACTGTACTCTTTGTACAAAACATCGCCAACTTTTGTTGTCATTTCCAGCATTATAAACAACATTTTAAACTTTCTGTTGAAGATTTCATAATATATTTTGCCTGTAAAGACAACAAGATTAATTTCATTGTATTGTGATGATATTTCACAAACTCTCAAATTTCATAAAAAGCAAAAATAGTCATTTATATGCACAATAAAATATTATTACATGTTTGAAAGTAATTGGAATTCAATCTGATCTTTTTTATATTATTTGTGGCATTCTATTTAATTTATTTTCTTCTTTATTGTCCTTGTCCTTTCTATTTTGTATTTCCTGTCTTATACAGTGATTATAGACAACTTTCCATTCCATCCACCTTCATTGTGATGAAATGTTAATCTGTTTTGTTTATTTAAAGTCTTTTTTAATGACTTTTAACCTATGAATTTTGGTTTTTCACATTACAGTAACATATATGCAGTTTGCCTTTTAGAGAATCTGACTATTCTGCAAGCTAAGAACTACCACATTTTAAACTATTAGAACATTTACCTGCTTCTTTTTGTTACATTAATGTTTTTCTTAATACATCCATGGAATGAATAAATGCTATGATAATTGTCTTTCTCATACTAAGAAAGCTATGAAAACATATCATCCAATAAAACGTTCCTTCCTTCAACCCCCTCTTTCTTGTTCTTATTACACTGGGGGCAAATGTGGGAGTGTTGCAAAAACTAAAACTCTTTAACACCCTATACGTTGTTATCCTGTATGTTCGTATTATCTCTAACTGATGTAAAGGGCTGTTACTACACATTTCATTTTCATAAATATCAGACATCACAAATAAAGCCTGAGGAAAGTCTTCCAATGCATTGTTATGCCGAAGTTGGAATATTTTTGGTGTCAATGTAAAACCAAAATCTTATGATAGTGATCAGAAAAGCGAACACAAAATGGATTCATTTCTTTACAAAAGAGGAAAATGTCTTTTCTTTGTATTGTTGATGCAAATCTCTTGGTGTAATATTACAGGGGCCCTTCTTGCAGACAGTGTGTTATACCAACACACACCATGTGTCTTTGAGGACTAAAAAACATGTTGAGTGCATTTCCCTCAAAACATTAAACATTTGCAAGGGTTTGAAACGTGCATTATTAACATCTATGTTCGCTTGCTAGCAGTCTTCTTCTTACCTGCATTAACAATATTAAGCCATGTTGATGAGTGAAATTATTTATTTGGCCATTTCTTGCTTATAAATACTTAAAAGATAAAACGTAGAAATGTAAAATGTGTAACTGTTCTCAGTCGTCATCTTCCTCCTCCTGCTCGTCGGAGTCCTCCATCTCTTCCTTGTCAGCTTGCTGCTCCTCTAAAGCTTCTTTCAGCACCTGCTCCTCCTCCACCGATGGGTCCAGGGCCTCTGTGATGTCTGGTCCACTGGGATATTCTCTCTGTGCTAGTGGGGGGACAGCTGGGATGTACCCTTCCCCTGCATGCTTCAGACCCCATCCAACATAAATGTTCTCAAACTTCCTAAGTTCAGAGACAGCACATGGTTTATGACCTTTGTAAACTGTAACATTTCCTTCAGGATACTTTGAGAAATCAAACACAGGAAGTCAGGATATTCTTATCGTTTTACTTACTTTCCACAAGCGTATGCATGTGCCCCTGGCCAGAGGTTAGAACGCAGCACAGCTACTGCATGCTGAGAGGTGAGAGTGGAGGACACTTTGGAGGTCCAGGGAGGAGTGTTGAACATTTCTGAGAGACACGGATATTAAAAAGACTTCAAGAACATAGGTTTGGTTTCGGAAATGGAGGCACAGTGAAGTCATTGGTTCAGAAATAGAAAACTCTGCAAGCTATTTTATTCATATGCATTCTTATCAATATAGCAAAAAAATCCATTATGACGAATTTGGTTCTCAGGTGTCACTTTTGTGAATGCAAACCTATTTGCCACTGCTGATGATGGTTGCCTTTTTTAAAGTTGCCACCGCGGCTCGCTATGTGAACATGGGAACCACAGAAACAACATTTCTTTAAAAGAATTCTAGAGAACAGACAGAAATGAACTTGGAGCAACATCAGCTTTAAAGCTTCGTTATCCGATTAACAATGTTAATGAAAGGACCTCGACTTTCTATATTAATTGTATCATTGTGCTAACCACTCTCTCGCCTGTGAGCTAAAACCTTCTCTGTGTGGCTGCACGGTGAGAATAGAGTAGGAGCCTGTCGTGCATTTTTCAGGGCAAGTGTGGGATTTTAGATTTGAAAGCTGTTTGCAACTGAAGGCAACAAGTCAGACGATCCCCAGTGGACATAAAATCCTTGGTTATCTTTTGAACCCATTACTGGTTTGGTAGGAAAATATCCAAAGTCAATGACTGACCTGCATCTTGGGAGAGGGGTGTGAGCAGAGGAGGTCCAACTTCTGGCTCAGGCTCATCAGGCTCCTCTTCCTTCTCCTCAGCCTCTCCTTCCTCATTAGAGTCTTCTCCTGGTTTCACAGCTAGGTTCACCCAAGTACAGCGGCCCTAAGGCAGTCCATATTCACACAATAAATAAGCACACACATCAACGGTCCATGCACCTTCTACCATCAGACTTGCCTGCTGCAGGATGTGCTGAACATGATGCACCCAGGTGGACAAAGACTCAGCCATCTCAGCAACTGCAACGCCCTCAAAGTCAGGATTCATTTCGTAGCTGTCCCGGGGTGCCTCGTCTTCCTCATCACCTTCCTCCTCCCCAGCTTGAAAGAAGCCCTGGGGGCTGACCTGTGTGCCAGCTGAGATCCGAGCGATTTGTGCTCTTAGGTAGTTGGCTTCATTCCCGGGGAAAGGTGGGTAGCTGACAACTGTGGTGTCCAGCCTCCCAGTGAAGAATTTACGGATCAGGCGAGCAGCAGTGATCTGCGCAGGACTGACTGAAGGGAGCTTCACCCAGGGGAGACCAGGCTCTTTGCACACATAATAAAGAAACTTGTTAGCCCCTGTTCCAAGGGCCTCCTTCGGCACTGCTGGCAGGGCTTTATAGGTGGAATGAGGAAGTGGATCCATCTGAAAATGAAGTCACAACAAGACCAGAAAAATGACTCATAAAGATAAAGGTCACTCTGGAAGAAACCAATTTTTTTTTCTTTACTCAAATAATCAAAACAAATGTCCATTTCATGAATAAGAAAAAATAAAAAAGACAAATAAGAAAAATAAATAAATAAAATGGGTACTATAAATACTTACATAAAGAAATAGGAATATTACATTCTTAGTAGTCAAACATAATATAATAAAACATAATTATAATATTGTATTGTGCATATACTCTTTTTGTTTTCATGAAATTTATAAAATATGTAAAAATATGAAGGAAATGTATAGGGAGTGCAGTATTAACCCCAATTTATAGTTTATTTATTGAATAGTGCTTTTCACAAAAACATTTTAGAACAAATGGAAGGATCCCAGTGATGTGTTCATCTACAGCTGTCGGACTCCACCAAGGCAGCTGAGCATGAGACTCAACTACCCAGGATCCTCCACAGGTGTCAATCACTTCCTGTACCTGCAATCTGATCTGAAACTCCCCCATGGACCCAGGTCAATAAAACCAATCACTATATGGTTCTGTAGGCCATGCAGCCTCAGGAGCCATATTGTCTTTGTCTCTCTTGCACACGCTCACACTTTTTGGAATATACATGCTGGTTTGTATTGATTTAATTATTAGTCATAGTCTCTAATTCATAGTGTAGTATATTTTACGAGACTACATCAACTGGCTCCCCTTTCCCTATAATACAAAGATGTCACCCCTCTAATAATAATAATAATAATAATAATAACTAAATCCTTTTGATATCCACTATAATGCCTTTTGATATACTGCACCCATATAATTTTAGTACCATGTTATTATCAACTCCTAGTTTTATTGAATATTTGTTCCTCATACCAGTTCCCAACAGTCTTCACCATCATTTTTACATTGACGAACAAAAAAATGTCCATGGAAGAAAGCCTGGCCTCTTTGCTCACTTGCATCCTTTATCCTTTCCTTTATACATCCTTTATCGTTTCCTTTATCGTTTCCTTTATCGTTTCCTTTATCCTTTTCCTTTATCCATCCTTTATCCATCCTTTATCCTATCCTTTATCCTATCCTTTATACATCCTTTCCTTTATCCTTTCCTTTATACATCCTTTATCCTTTCCTTTATCCTATCCTTTATACATCCTTTCCTTTATCCTTTCCTTTATACATCCTTTATCTTTTCCTTTATACATATTTTATCCTATCCTTTATACATCCTTTATCCTATCCTTTATACATCCTTTCCTTTATCCTTTCCTTTATACATCCTTTATCTTTTCCTTTATACATCTTTTATCCTATCCTTTATACATCCTTTATCCTTTCCTTTATACATCCATTATCCTATCCTTTATACATCATTTATCCTATCCTTTATACATCCTTTATCCTATCCTTTATCCTATCCTTTATACATCCTTTATCCTATCCTTTATACATCCTTTCCTTTATCCTTTCCTTTATACATCCTTTATCCTATCCTTTATACATCCTTTATCCTTTCCTTTATATATCCTTTATCCTTTCCTTTATCCTATCCTTTATCTTTTCCTTTATACATCTTTTATCCTATCCTTTATACATCCTTTATCCTATCCTTTATCCTTTCCTTTATACAGCCATTATCCTATCCTTTATACATCATTTATCCTATCCTTTATACATCCTTTATCCTATCCTTTATCCTTTCCTTTATACATCCTGTATCCTTTCCTTTATACATCCTTTATCCTATCCTTTATCCTTGCCTTTATACATCCATTATCCTATCCTTTATACATCCTTTATCCTATCCTTTATACAACCTTTATCCTATCCTTTATACATCCTTTATCCTTTCCTTTATACATCCTTTATCCTATCCTTTATCCTTTCCTTTATACAACCCGTTATCCTTTCCTTTATACATTCTTTATCCTATCCTTTATACATCCTTTATCCTATATTTTATCCTATCCTTTATACATCCTTTATACATCCTTTATCCTTTCCTTTATACATCCTTTATCCTATCCTTTATACATCCTTTATCCTTTCCTTTATACATCCTTTATCTTTTCCTTTATGCATCTTTTATCCTATCCTTTATACATCCTTTATCCTATCCTTTATACATCCTTTATCCTTTCCTTTATACATCCATTATCCTATCCTTTATACATCCTTTATCCTATCCTTTATACATCCTTTATCCTTTCCTTTATACATCCTTTATCCTATCCTTTATCCTTTCCTTTATACATCCTTTATCCTTTCCTTTATACATCCTTTATCCTATCCTTTATCCTTGCCTTTATACATCCATTATCCTATCCTTTATACATCCTTTATCCTATCCTTTATACAACCTTTATCCTATCCTTTATACATCCTTTATCCTTTCCTTTATACATCCTTTATCCTATCCTTTCCTTTATACATCCTTTATCTTATCCTTTATCCTTTCCTTTATACATACGTTATCCTTTCCTTTATACATCCTTTATCCTATCCTTTATACATCCTTTATCCAACATTTATCCTATCCTTTATACATCCTTTATCCTATCCTTTATACATCCTTTATCCTATCCTTTCCTTTATCCTATCCTTTATCCTTTCCTTTATACATCCTTTATCCTATCCTTTATACATCCTTTGTCCTATCCTTTATACATCCTTTATACATCCTTTATCCTTTCCTGTATCCTTTCCTTTATACATCCTTTATCCTATCCTTTATACAACCTTTATCCTATCTTTTATCCTTTCCTTTATACATCCTTTATCCTATCCTTTATCCTTTCCTTTATACATCCTTTATCCTATCCTTTATCCTTGCCTTTATACATCCATTATCCTATCCTTTATACATCCTTTATCCTATCCTTTATACAACCTTTATCCTATCCTTTATACATCCTTTATCCTTTCCTTTATACATCCTTTATCCTATCCTTTCCTTTATACATCCTTTATCTTATCCTTTATCCTTTCCTTTATACATCCGTTATCCTTTCCTTTATACATCCTTTATCCTATCCTTTATACATCCTTTATCCAACATTTATCCTATCCTTTATACATCCTTTATCCTATCCTTTATACATCCTTTATCCTATCCTTTCCTTTATCCTATCCTTTATCCTTTCCTTTATACATCCTTTATCCTATCCTTTATACATCCTTTGTCCTATCCTTTATACATCCTTTATCCTTTCCTGTATCCTTTCCTTTATACATCCTTTATCCTATCCTTTATACATCCTTTATCCTTTCCTTTATCCTTTCCTTTATCCTATCCTTTATACATCCTTTATCCTATCCTTTATCCTTTCCTTTATACATCCGTTATCCTTTCCTTTATACATCCTTTAGCCTATCCTTTATCCTATCCTTTATCCTTTCCTTTATCCTTTCTTTTATACATCCGTTATCCTTTCCTTTATACATCCTTTAGCCTATCCTTCATCCTTTCCTTTATACATCCTTTATCCTTTCCTTTATCCTTGCCTTTATACATCCATTATCCTATCCTTTATACATCCTTTATCCTATCCTTTATACAACCTTTATCCTATCTTTTATCCTTTCCTTTATACATCCTTTATCCTATCCTTTATCCTTTCCTTTATACATCCGTTATCCTTTCCTTTATACATCCGTTATCCTTTCCTTTATACATCCTTTATCCTATCTTTTATACATCCTTTATACTATCCTTTATCCTATCCTTTATCCTTTCCTTTATACATCCTTTATCTATTCCTTTATACATCCTTTACTTTATCCTTTCCTTTATACATCCTTTATCATTTCCTTTATCCTTTCCTTTATAAATCCTTTATCCTATCCTTTATACATCCTTTATCCTTTCCTTTATACATCCGTTATCCTTTCCTTTATACAAACTTTATCCTATCCTTTATCCTATCCTTTATATATCCTTTATCCTATCCTTTCCTTTATACATCCTTTATCCTATCCTTTATACATCCTTTATCCTTTCCTATATACATCCTTTATCCTAACCTTTATCCTTTCCTTTATCCTATCCTTTATCCGATCCTTTATACATCTTTTATCCTTTCCTTTATACATCATTTATCCTTTATCCTTTCCTTTAAACATCCTTTATCCTATCCTTTATACATCCTTTATCCTATCCTTTATACATCCTTTATCCTTTCCTTTATCCTTTCCTTTATACATCCTTTATCCTTTCCTTTATCCTATCCTTTATACATCCTTTATCCTTTCCAAACAAACTAAAATGGGAGTGCTGTAAGAAAACTTTGTAAGGGTGAACATCAGGCCAGCAGCAGCATTCAAGGATTCCAGCGGAGGGAGATGGTGGAAGATGACAAGCAACTGGATGAGCGCCAGGGCCCCCACCCGAGTGAAGACGGACTGAATTTTCCTAATGCTGTACATGAGGAATCTACAGGAAAAAGCCTCAAAGGAAATAATGCTCAAGTATTTGTGGTATAAGTGAGAACAGTGTTTGTGTTAAAAAGAGAAAATGAAAGCAGCAGAGTGTTTGTACTAATAGAATAATTGCGGTGGAAATTAACGTTATACTTAATTTATCAAGAGGTACACATGGAGCAATCATGGAGAAGTGCTGAGCTAGCTATTTGTCACAGCAAATCAAAACAGGAACAAATCAGGAAATATAAATAAATATACGCAAACATAGTAAACGAGAATGAATGAAGATCATCTGTTACATTGATTGAGTACTTTCCACATCCTCACCTCATTCTCTCGAACATCTGCCTTTCGCTCCTCTTCTTCAGCTACTTCCTCAGTGCTCTGCTCTTCCTCCCCTTCTCTGTACTCCGCTTCAGCAACAATATAGCTACTCTCTGTTCCCAGAATCTTGCCCCACAAGGCGGCAGCACAGCAGCGCCTGCGAATCCACAAGCTGCTTGAGTGCAAGGAAGACCCTCTGCATCTCCTCTCTGCCCAGACCCACTCCAGCCTGCTCCATGTAGAAGCCAATCTCACTCACATTAGGAAGCGGTGTTTCCATCTGTTCAAGACCAAACAAAAACCGTGTTATAGGCTTTATTGACGTTTTTATGTAATAAAAATAAACAAATACAAATACACCCACAAAGTTTTTAGAAAGGTGCAGAATAAAATAATTACTTTTTTTTCAAAGATGTTATGGTTGTCCTCTCTGGGAACCATCACCTTATCGTGGTGGAGAGGTTTGTGTGTCCCTATGAACCTGAGAGCTGTGTTGTCTGGAGCCTAGTGCTCCTGGTAGGGTCTCCCAAGGCAAATTGGTCTCAGGTGAGGGGCCAGACTAAGAATGGTTCAAAAACGACTTCATTAAAGAAAGGGAAAGGAAAGGAGAGACCCTGCCCGGAGGAAGCCCGGGGCCCCCGTCTGGAGCCAGGCCCAGAGGGAGGGCCCGACAGCGAGCGCCTTGTGACCGGGTTTGCCACGGAGCCCGGTCGGGCACTGCCCGAAGAAGCTACGTGGTGCCTCCCATCCATCCATCCTGTGGGCCCACCACTCATGGGAAAAACCGCTGGGGTCGGGTACGCTGTCACACGGGTGGCAGTGATGGTCAGGGACCTCGACGGACCAGACCCGGGCAGCAGAGGCTGGCTCTGGGGACGTGGAACGTCACCTCTCTGTGGGGGAAGGAGCCGGAACTAGTGCGGGAGGTGGATCGCTACCAGTTGGATCTGGTGGGGCTTACCTCCAAGCACAGTCTTGGCTCTGGAACCTTACTCCTGGATAGGGGTTGGACTCTATTCTTCTCCGGAGTTGCCCAAGGTGTGAGACGTCGGGCCGGGGTGGGGATACTCACTAGCCCCCGTCTGAGCGCCGCTACGTTGTTTGTGCCTATGCCCCAAACCGCAGTTCTGAGTATTCGGCCTTCTTGGAGACCCTGAATGGAGCCTTGCAGGGGGCTCCAGTAGAGGACTCCGTAGTCTTGCTGGGAGACTTCAACGCACACGTGGGAAACGATGAAGACACCTGGAGAGGCGTGATTTGGAGGAAGGGCCTCCCTGATCTAAACCCGAACGGTCGTTTGTTGTTGGACTTCTGTGCTAGTCATGGAATGGCCATAACAAACACCATGTTCGAACATAAGGATGCTCATAAGTGCACGTGGTACCAGAGCACCCTAGGCCAAAGGTCAATGATCGATTTCGTAATCGTATCATCTGATCTGAGGCCGCATGTTTTGGACACTCGGGTGAAGAGAGGGGCGGAGCTGTCGACTGATCACCATCTGGTGGTGAGTTGGATCAAGGGGTGGGGGAAGACTCTGGACAGATCTGGTAAACCCAAACGGGTAGTGCGGGTGAACTGGGAACGTCTGGAGGAAGCCCCTGTCCTGAGGATCTTTAACTCACACCTCCGGCGGAGCTTTTCAGCCATCCCTGTGGAGGTTGGGGGCATTGAACCTGAGTGGGCGATGTTCAAAACCTCTATTGCTGAAGCTGCGGAGATGATCTCCACCTCACAGGTGTGGTATACCAAGATGCTGATTAGACAGTATGATTACTGCACAGGTGTGCCTCAGGCTGCTCACAATAAAAGGCCTCTCTAAGAAATGTGCAGTTTTATCACACAGCACAATGCCACAGATGTCGCAGGTTTTGAGGGAGCGTGCAGTTGGCATGCTGACTGCAGGAATTTCCACCAGAGCTGTTGCCCGTTAATTCAATGTTCATTTCTCTACCATAAGCCGTCTCCAAAGGCGTTCCCTGGCAGTACATCCAACTGGTCTCACAACCACAGACCACATGTAACCACAGCAGCCCAGGACCTCCACATCCGGCATCTTCACCTGCAAGATCGTCTGAGACCAGCCACCTCGTCTCAGGGAAGCTCATCTGCAGATGGCAGATAGCGTGTATGGCGTCATGTAGGTGAGCGGTTTGCTGATGTCAACGTTGTGAATCGAGTGGCCCATGGTGGCGGTGGGGTTATGGTATGGGCAGGCATATGTTATGGACAACGAACACAGGTGCATTATATTGATGGCATTTTGAATGCACAGAGATACCGTGACGAGATCTTGAGGCCCATTGTTGTGCCATTCATGCACCACCATCATGTTGCAGCATGATGATGTTGCAAGGATCTGTACACAAGTCCTGGAAGCTGAACACATCCCAGTTCTTGCATGGCCTGCATACTCACCTGACATGTCACCATTGAGCATGTTTGGGATGCTCTGGATCGGCGTATTCCAGTTCCTGCCAATATCCAGCAACTTCACAGCCATTGAAGAGGAGTGGACCAACATTCCACAGGCCACAACCAACAACCTGATCAACTCTATGTGAAGGAGATGTGTTGCACTGCGTGGGGAAAATGGTGGTCACATCAGATACCTGGTTTTCTTTTTAATATATGTTCAGGTAACAAGGCACGTAGGCGACATTATAATGGTTACTTTTCCATGAGTTGCAGGTTTTATAAGATCTCTGCAGGTAAATATAAAACAGCAAGGACCCTGAATAAAGACTGCTCAGCATACCAAAACCTCTCCGAACAACCACTGGATGAGTTTTGTTTTTGAAATCCTGATATGTAACCTAGCGTCATTACATTTCTAAACAACATTCACTTCTCGATCAAATGTGACACAGGTAAACCCAAATGCCTATATGCCCTGTCCCATTCAAATCACCCAGACAAATATACAGTGTAAGTGTTTGTTGCCAATACCAGCTCCTCCTCCTGGTCAGTCTCTTCTGGCTGAGAAAACAGCAGGCGCTGCTGCTCAGCCAGCAGCTCAGCAGCTGTAGTCTGTGGAAGGTCTCGCAGGGTGCTCCGATTGTCTTCAAAACAAACCTGCTTCACATCCCGGCTCATATCCTCAATCACATCCACCACATTCTGTGGCTGCTCATCCATCACCTTTATCAGCAAGCAGGTGAGGTGGTCATAGCTGAAACATAACAAAAAAAAACATCAGTTAAGGCTTCTTGAGCATTTGACCATCTGTTGGTCATTTTAGACAGACACACTCTCCACATTTAAGAGTAGGCTAAAGACTTTCCTTTTTGATAAAGCTTATAGTTAGGGCTGGCTCAGGTTTGCCCTGGATCAGCCCCTAGTTATGCTGCTATAAGCTTAGACTGCCGGGGGACACCTCCCTGCTCTCTTCCTTCTCTTCCTCTCTCCTCCCCTCCCTCTCTCTTCTGCTCCCTCTCTATCTGTATGCATTTATGTAAATGTATGTTACTAACTCACCATCCGGGGTATCATCCCCGGAGTGTCTGTCTCTCATGTGGCAGGTTGCCACTGATAAAGTTTACGTCAGGATCATGAATCGTGACAGCGCCTGCTGACCTGGTCCTGCTGGACACCGGGAAGCCTTATTGACATTTTCGTGGATTGATCCATACTTTCTATTTCGTTTTTTTTCCAACACAACATAATTTCTGTCAAATGTTGTATTTGTACTATGTTGTTTATCCTGTACACACGACATCTATTGCACGTCTGTCCGTCCTGGGAGAGGGATCCCTCCTCAGTTGCTCTCCCTGAGGTTTCTTCCATTTTTTCCCCTTTAATTTTGGGGTTTCTTTTAGGAAGTTTTTCCTTGTGCGATGCAAGGGTCTAAGGACAGAGGATGTCGTAATCTGTACAGTCTGTAAAGCACACTGAGACAAATGTATAATTTGTGATATTGGGCTATACAAATAAATTTGATTTGATTTGATTTGATTTAGAATGTAATTCACTTATATAAGCACATACCAATATAACAAGTTTATTATTGTACAGAACCCAGGCGTTTCCTTTAGAGACTGGCAGCATGGGTTTGTGCTGTGTTGTATTATGACTGCCTGCACAGTGATAGTTACATCCACTCTTTCTCTGTTCTTAATATCAACTTTGTGTTTTTCAACCATATAAACTTCACATTTACAGTACATGTAATTGAAAGGTCTACTTCATGATGAACAACCAGTGGTGCTCGGATCCGATCAGATCCACTCAAGTGTTCTAGTTTAGGAGATCATTTCTACGCGCCGTTCTCCTAATCTATAGCACTTTACAATCGGATGCAGTCCTTATTATCTCCTGAGGGAGTTCACATTGGCCTTTTTCACTACGTTTATATAAATCATCCAACCTATGCTTTTGTAAATGTTTTAGGTTATCATACTATACTATACTATAGTTGTTGTTTAATAACTGATGGTTTTTATGATTGATGAATTTAGATTGTATGGAGCCAGTTTATAGGTGAAACACTGTCCTCTGTTTCTGTGGAGCAGGTGGCTCAGAACTACACAATGAACCTTTAAAAGTAATCCATTTCTAACTAGAAACCAATTGGACTTTTCAGGAAGATACCATTAGGACGTATTTGGTGACATCTTTTTTTGTAACATGATATCGTTTAATTAGCAATAGCAACCTATGTGAAATGTACCAATTTAGTGCAGTTTGAGATTTAAGGTCACCTGTACCGTCATTTCTTGAGCAGACTCGCAATAAAACCCAAACGGCGGTTCGCTTGACCGCAGTTATTGTTTACATGAGGGTCACGGAATGCTCCGGAACCAAGCGAGCTAACTTGGCCCTGCAGTGATGAGCTAACAACAAAACACTGTCATTCACACGTTACTTACAGGTTCAGGTTGCTTTCCGTGCTGGCTTTCATCATGAAAGTCTTGAGCGAGGCAGCTGACAGCAGTCTCTCCTCACTTTTGTCTTGGTTTCCATCCGTAGTGTCCATCGTTCTTCACCTCCGTCTATTTCATTTGTTTCGGAACTTTTGTCTTTCAACACACTAACTATCGGACTAACGGTAGCTATAAGACGTTAATAACTTATAGTTAGCTATGTTAGCATTCACAATGCATTAACAGTGCCACTGTGGAGACCCAAACTTCAACAGTTGCTATGGTTACTACAACATAACGGTTGCCAAGCTCGCGAGATCACCGCGAGTTGCGAGTATTTAAATACCGCTATTAAATGAAAGATCAAAAACTAAACTTAACAGGAAATAGAAGTTGGTATGTGGATACATTATTATTATTATTATTATTATTATTATTATTATTATCATCATCACATCTGTGCTGCGCTGAAAGTATTACTTTAACCACATCAGCTTTAGATTAGATATTAGTCTCATCTAAATGCAACATAAAAGAAAAGATGAGCTTGTACATCATAAGATCAACACCATGAGTTTGTAGGTGTTGGCATTTGGCAAATTGAAAATTAAAAGTGGATCACTCAAGATAAATAACAAATGTCCCAACCTGTAAAACCTTTTCTCTTAGGGAGAACAGCTACCAGTTTGAATATGAAGGGAAAGAAATCACAATACTCAAAGCAAGACTTCAAACCCTCCACCTATACACTGTCATTAAGCTACAGTCCTGTCTTACTTTGGTGAAATACACTGCTTCTATGTTGCTATTCTTACAAAACACATTTCCTCTTAGTGCTTCTAAATCTTGGAGGATCTTCTACTAGACTGTGAGAATATTGTTTTACTAAATTAAAGTGTATTGCGTTTAATAGGTTGCTAAAGTGTACTTTGTTTACAAGTCTTGACTGCTGAGTGAGTTTCAACTGTAAGCCATCAGTTAGACCCATCTTGTGGACTGATTACAGTGGGTGTGGCTAACACACCTGTGGCCACCTAGATTATTAAATCTTATTTTAAGGAAACAGCATTTGTTCCAGCCCCAGCCCCAGCCACATCTGACGAAGACTCGGAGGACATAGACAAAGGAGTCTTTCGTGGAGAGGATAAGTGAGCCAAGTATTTGGGTTTGCTTGCTGTTACCTCTCCTTATTCAAATGTGTATATTTTCCATTCCCGTTCAGGTCTCTTCTTGTAGATATTACAGGCTTTGCACATGTTTACAACACCACCGTAACCACTCTGCTTTTGTATATCCCACCCGCTCCTCTCATACCAAACAGCTCATCACAGGAGGCCTGTGGAACTGCCGGTCAGTCACTCGCAAAATTAGTTAATCTCTGGCTACGCCTCCCAGCAATCCCTTGACTTCCTTGCTCTCACTGAGACTTGGATCACACCTGATAAGAGTTGCAGTAGAGGCCTGGCAGAGCATCACCAGAGAGACCAAACCCAGCATCTGCTGATGTCTATGGGTTCCAGACTTCAGGCTGTCATTGACTGCAAAGGATTTGATCAGGTCTCTCTTGAAAATTAGACCCTGTGTCTCAATTAGATTTCTTTACCTGTATAAATAAAGGCTAAAAATATATGTAATTTGCAACCAAATATTAAAATTGACAATTTGATTTATGATTATATTACTTTGTCCAATTACTTTTGGTCCCTTAAAAAGGGGATACCACGTATACAATGTGTTGTAACTCCACCATTCACCTGATTTGGATGTAAATACCCTGAAATGAAAGGTGAAAGTCTGCACTTAAAGTACATATTGATTGTTTAATTTCAAGTCCATTGTGGTGGTGTAGAGCCAAAATTATGAAAATTGTGTCAATCTCTAAATATTGATGGACCTAACTATATATACAAAAACAGTAACTGGGACAATATAATCAGTTAACCCAGGTAGAAAAAGCATAAACTTACAGATGAACACATAAAAATAACAGTGCTGCTCAGAGAACCTGCCCTACAGAACTGAAGATAAAAAGGCTTGACAATAAAATAAATGTATACAGCATCATTTTTAATTACTTGGATACAAGATACAAATCAAAACCTGTGTTTTACAGTAATGTAGTAACCAAGCAACTAGAGGAGCATGAGAGATTTAGGTTTAACTAAAATCTTACACTGTTAAGTCTCCGGAGCAGATTCCAGTTTGGAATGATCTTTCCGAACATACTGTAAATCCACAATAGAGAAGCTGATAGATCTTTGGCTTGTATTAAAGAGTTAGAGCAGAATGCACCAACACCAGGCCTGATCAGCTGTACTGCAGCCTGGATCAGAACCGATGCCTACACTTACAAGTTCAGTCCATCAAGCGCGGTCTCATTCCGTTCTATTGGACTGCATGATCACATACAGCTCCCAGACAAAACAATAAGAATATGAGCAAACTGAAGGTGCTGTCGTTTCCACAAAACTCCAAATGAAGCGAAGACATATGCAGTGGCATCTTGAAGGGGAAAGAACACAGGACTCTCTCCTCCCTGGTGTTACAACACCAACTCCTGGATGGTTTGTGTGGGCTTTTACAGTTTCAACTTTCATTGGATCTTTCATACTGTAAAGCTTCCTCCCACAGGATCCAATAGTTTTATTGATGCAGCACTGAGTTGTCCAGCCGTCTCTGTTGTATAAGGTAATACAATAGTACAGAGAGTAGTACACATGTTAAATAAGCAATTTGAGTGAAAGCACCTTAACCCTGTAACCTGACCAGTCCATCAGCATACTGGAACTGCTCACTGTTTTCATACTCCAGCATATCCAGAGCCACCTCGCAGCTCTCCTTGACCACACGTTCTCCGTCTCCACGGTAATGCTGCAGCACAGCCAGACACTCCTCTTTGCCGATGGACCCAAGAGCCTCTGCCGCCTCGTGTCGGACCATGGGGTTCTCACCGGAACGCTCCAGAGCTGCGCGCAGGGCCGGGACCGCTGCCGGGTGCTGCATCTGTCCCAGGACATAGCCGATCTCATGACGGAACAGAGCACTGGAGCACAGCAGGCCTGGAGACAGAGACGTTTAGATAGATAGATACTTTATTAATCCCGAGGGAAATTTAGGAAGTCAAGAAAGCCAAATACTGAAGAGAAAAATAAACATTCTATCAAGCTCCTCTCCTGTGGAATCAGCTCCCGGTTTGTGTTCGGGAGGCAGACACCCTCTCCACATTTAAGAGCAGACTAAAGACTTTCCTCTTTGATAAAGCTTATAGTTAGGGCTGGCTCAGGCTTGCCTTGGACCAGGCCCTAGTTATGCTGCTTTGACCACACCATCATTTCTGTCACATGGATGTTGTTGGATGGCTGTCACAGGTCCATTTCTCTCTAGGGAATGAAGTAGCTCTTTTTATTTCTTTTATATAGAAGATTCCGTTTTATTTTACATTCAGACCTTTCAAACGGGACCTCTTTAAATTGGAATGTAATACTCCTGCACTATACAAACAAACAACATACTTTTGCAGCCCATGCATGGGCATTTTGTAAACTATGACTGCTATCATTTGTAATCTGTAGAACCCCAAGCTTAAAACTGAATAGCATGAAAGTGACCAAAGGTTACAGCTGTGTGGTTCTACACAGTGATGTGTGGATCAAACAGTTAGCCATAGTTTTGTATCCTACCGTCTCCCAGTGCCAGCACAGCCTCCTCGTTGCCCAGGTTACGCAGGGCAAACATTGCGCGGTAGCGTTCAAAGAGTGGCAGAGTCTCATCCAACAGGGAAGAGCGCAGCTCTGACACACTCTTTTTCACTGCTGGGGGGGCCGGGTCTACAGAGCAGTAGGGGTTCTTATCTGTACTTCCATCCTCCAACTGCTTCTCTCCTCCAGTCTGCAGCCACTCCAAACGACGAACAGCCAACTGACACGTCTCTGCCACCTGTATACACACAACAGGACAAGTGTCAGTCATGCGTCTTTGTTGACATGGGGACCACAGTCACAACACAACCCCAAAGGGGAGAAACACAAATTGTGTTTGTTGAAGCATGGTAGACATACCTGTGAGGATATACAGTTGGCTATTTTATTGACTGAAATATTTTCATATCAAAATAGTGATTTGGAGGAAATGACAATAAACACTGGTTCCAAGCACTGATGGTTGTAAATGCCTTTAATTGTATCACCCTTTAGCCCTGAGAGTAACTGGAGCACAGAAACCACCACAACCTCACACATCAGAGGCCTGCACTACGAAGGTTATACCCAGGATTCTGCCTTCACTAATCCTAACAACCATGATCCTGCTAAGAGGTCACATGTCAGTGGTGGAGTAAACTATGATATATATGAACAAACTAATATTTTATACTGCACTCAAAACAGCAAATATCATTTTAAAAATCACTAGAAGATCCTGATGAGTTCAATCTTTCAAAATGTGAAGAAACTTTTCTAACTCTTCACTGTAACCGATTCTAATGCATGTCCACCACTCTACATTTTTTTTCAATCAACTTAAAGGCCACTGGATAAGCATAAATGAATGCAGATGGCATCACTTCCTGAAAATGTCTGCGAGATGGCTCAAAGACAAAATCCTAGGAAGGCGCCTCCTCATCACCTGCTATGAGGTGATCAACTCCCTGCTGTTCTGAGCCAAGACGAGGATAGGCGCTTGTGCACAGATACGTGATTGTGATTCCAGAAATGATGCACTGATGAGTTGAGAAAAGGGAAATGTCGCCCATTAGTTGAACAATAGATTCCAAGGAGTTGTCCCCAAATGGAAGGCCAACATTAGCTGCTTTCTGCATGCTGGGCCCAACACTAACGTTCCCCTTAAGGCCGGGACACATCAAACCGACATCAAAGAACTAGTGGTGACAACTGTGGGACTGGAACCATTTATTTTAAGTCGTTTTAATTTCTTTAGGACCAAGGCACTTAAGGGGTCGGCCCGTTTGAACGTCTTCCAGGCTCCTGCCTCACAGAGTGGAGGAGAGGTCATTTTCAAATAACCTCTTGTTTTGTGCTCGTTTGTTTTTCTAAGCAAAATTAAAAAAGAGGTGTATGAAGAATAAACCGGCTGTGTAATATAAGATCAGCTTGCATTCCTTTGAGTTTAAGTGTTTTTTATGTACCATCTTAAATCCTCGTTAATGTTTTTGTGTAAATGTAATAGACCAGGCTGAACACCCATGTGTCGTTCCTCCCGGTTTCCTTTTACGCCGCCGAGCTTCCCCAGGTAACCCCATGTTTGATGTCACAAAGCTATGAATTGTGGGTTATTTCCTTAGACAAAGTCTGCAGAACTGCAGAGTTACGTAAAGTGTGCATAAAGGGCTCAAAATGTATGCGAGAGAGCAGTCATGCACTTGATGATTCGACCGTGGGACAGCCCTAAGCCCTAACCCTCACAGACTGAGTGTGGACATTGAGATCGGGCCCTGAGGTCTGCAATACTCGGGATCTTTCAGCATGAACAAACCTTCTGTTTGGTTCCATAAGTGTGCCTCAAACTGTTTCAGGGAATTCAATTGTGTTTTTATTTACAATTCATCAATATTGTCATAGTATACAAGATACTAAAGCAGCACCAATTTAGCTGACTTTAAATGAAGTGGTATCCTTTTAAACTACTCCAGCAAAATAAATCATATTTACTTTATGCAGTTGAACTTAGAAACCACTCCAGTGTTCTGGATATGTATTGGTCTGATACCAGTGCCTTGCTCATTACAGGCTGAGTGTTATGTTCCTACCTCTATGACGGGATCCTCACTGTACTCTTTCAGTAGGTCCAGAACCACAGGATCACCAATTGCTCCCAGAGCCTCCCCTACAGACAGACAGACAGACAGACACACAGGCAGAGTTCTCATGCAGCTCAAGTATTTGTATCCTGTGCATCACTAAGGAGCAAATACACGTGTTGTGTAATGAGATGCTGTTACACCAACACATACTGAATACATACTGTAATCATCTGAACATGTTCTGCTGCCAGAGGCGGTCTAAGCATGTGTCAGGAAAGTCATTTGAGGGTGAATAGTCAGCTCACTACCAAAAGCATGTATTAAAACGCACTACTTTTAGCATGTGCGTTTTATTACGTGTATTAATAATTGTATTATTACAGCTCCCCTCCCAAATTCTAACCCTGGGGAAGATTATGGCTCCCTCTTGCCCACTGTCCACGTCTGCTACAGACGATATCCTGATGGTTAAAGTGCTGTCCAGAGCGATGATTAAATCACAGAGGAACCCTGTGAATAGTTCCTTCCCCACCTCCCCCTGTAATGTTAATCATGTCTGAATGTGGCTTTGGTGAACTTTGGTCTGCATTCCTAATGTTTCGGTGGTTGTGGAGAGTGCGACAGAATCATAAACATCATCAGCACGCTTTCAGTTAGAGGCTATTCATCACAATGCAGATATATTGTTGTATTGACAGTCTTTGGGAAAAAGATGTGAGCTTGAATCAAACTGTTCTGAATAAATAAAAGCCTGCGCAGGCAACAAACCACCAACCTCCTGATGTGTGTGCGTACTTGTTTGTGTGTTATGCTTGAAGAATCACAAGCAAAATACACATACTTCTGTGTGGTGGGACTGTGCACAGGGCTTTAACAAACGTGTTTGGTAATGAGCTGATTCTTCACCCCTCACAGTGTGTGTGTGTGTTTACCTGCTTCATGCCTGACCATGGGTTCCTGCAGTGTATCTTTGAGTACTGCAGTCAAAGTGGGGATGGCCAGTCTGTCCTGCATCTGTCCCAGGCAGTAAGCCAGCTCATGCTTCAGCAGGGCAGACTCATCAGTGAAGGCCTTACTGATCCATTCTATAGCTTCAGCACCTGACCCACAGATTACAGCAAAAATCAGTGCACACAATACAAGACTGTTCACACACTTCCAGTTTGAAGTGTTCATCCTGAAGACTTGAGTGTTTGTTGATTTGACTACAGTCAGAACTCGGAATCATAGTAAATGTATGTTCTAGAGATGCACCAATTGCACATTTGTCAACCGATACCAATACATATGCCGATGTTTTTCTGTCTTTTTTATTTGTTTAGTTATTTCTTGCAAGGGAAACACAATCTATAAATGACCTTTGAATGAGCACAAATGCAATCAAACCAATTTATGAAACTACCTTTAATAGAACATTCTTTCACAGGACAAATAATCTTTTTGTGAAATTTGTTACAAAAGCATGACTTTTTTTTCAAAACAAAATCACGTGTGGGCAACGGCCGATACATCGGTGCATCCCTAGTATGTCCCCGTTACATAACCAAAAGTTCATTTTCAAAAACAGTTTATTGCACAGACAATAACATGCAACAACAAAGCCTGTCTCCGACTGCCTGCATTCCATGCCTGTAACAGGTCCACAACAACAGAAGCCTATGCACGGTGTATACAGTAATGGACCATCACAAACTCTTTGTTCTTGTTAGCCATTTATACACGGGCACTACAGAGTCATTTCCCCATGTTTACAATGGCTATGTAGACCAGACTGGAAATGTTTCGGCAGAATGCTAGAACGAAACGCATGAGGTTATGGTGAAGCTAGAGGATAGATGCATGTGTAGGCTCTGTAGCTACGTCATAGGCTGAAGCTAGGTTTCTGCTCGCTGTAGTGTCCCAGGCGCTAGGCAGGGTGAGCCAAAAACAAATATTTTGCATAAAACTGGCAAAAAGGATCCACAAGCTGTTGCGGCACCTCTCAATTTATGTAGTCACACATAACTGCTACAAATACCAGTGGGGAGGGCTGTCTGTCTGTGGTCCGTGCGACGAGGGGGGGGGGGATATTTTTAGTTCCCTCCTCTCCGTCTTCAACTGTAGGTGTGTGCGTGTGGAGCAAAGCCCCGCCCTTCGCACAACAGAGCGGAGGAGAGAATGTGAATGCGCAAAGTAGACAGTCGACACTGAAACGTGCACATCAATTCGATAAATAACATAAGCGTTTAGTTTATTTAACAGAAGAGCTCAATGTGAAAAGTGAGTTGTGAATATAAAAATAAATAAATGCAAAAAACACCTTGACGGCCACCCCTCCCCCCCAAGTTAATGGTAGGGGAAACACTGAATACTAATAAAACCAAATAACTAACATTGAGAAGTAGAGTTCATTTTTACTGTTAATATGTCTGAGGATTTCAAAAAGACGGCAACACTCGTTGACTTGCTTCCTCACTGAATATTGTGTTTGTGAGCCCCCTGGTGTTTCAGAGGATACTGCAACAGTAATCGTTGAGCATTAGTGTGTTCACAGATTAAAAAAGGTTTTGCCTGTACAATGCAGTGCTTCCTTTGCCTCCACTCTGAGTGCCGTTACAAGGAAACACAAGTTCTAATGTTTTCTCAGTCGTTCTGAACATATTTGCACAAAGCTTTCATCTATTTTAATATTTCATCAAACTTGTAGAAACACAGTTTTATTGTCCGTTTAGTGTCCGATTTTGTTTAGTGATTGCTTAATAACAAAATAACAAACCAAAATCTGATATGAAATTTAAAACCATTATTAAATCTTGTCATGAATGATTAAAAAATATGTGGCCTTTCAGCTGCAGCGGCTCTGAAAGCATGAACCTCAGATAAATAAATAAAAAATGATAATACGTTTTCTTCGATCTGGTTAGTCTTTAACCTAAAGTCACTTTGGCAATACTGACCACTGGCTGAGCACATGTGGCATTTGGCTTGCTATAGTAATAATAATAATAAATTGTATTTATAGGCGCATGTTTCATTTGCGTAAACAAAACTCAAAGTGCTACAGTGTAAAAACGATGAGCAAAATATACATTTAAAAAATAAAAACATTTGATAGACAAGACAACACTTTAAAATGGTTAAAGTCTAGCAAAATGCTTTGTTAAAAAGATGCGTTTTTAGGCCTGTTTTAAAAGCATCCACAGTCTGTGGTGTCCTCAGATGTTCAGGGAGAGCATTCCACAGTCTGGGAGCGGCAGAGCAGAAGGCGCGATCTCCCATGGTTTTGAGCTTGGTCCTGGGGGGAAGGAGGAGGTTAGCCTTTACTGAACGGAGGTTTCTTGTGGAGGTTTGTGGGGTGAGCAGTTCTGAGGTAGGATGGAGCATTTCCGTGAGTGCACTGATGGGTGTAAAGGGAGATTTTATAATCCATCCTGAGTGAGACCGGGAGCCAGTGCAGTGATTTGAGGATGGGTGTGATGTGTTCGTACTTTTGCACTCTCATCAGGATCCTAGTAGCGCTGTTCTGGATGTATTGCAGCTTCTGGATGTTTTTGCTAGGAATCCCAATGAGAAGTGCGTTGCAGTAGTGAAGTCTGGAGGAGACAAAGGCATGGACAAGCTTTTCAGCTTCTGACAGAGAGAGTGTGGGGCGGAGTTTGGCAATATTTTTGAGGTGGTAGAAGGAGTTCTTGCATGTTTGTCTGATGTGGGCCTCAAAGGTCAGGTGAGGATCCATTTTAACACCCAGATTGGTGACTGTTGATGAGAGTGGAATGTTCTGACCGGAGAAGGTGATGCAGGTTATGGAGGAGGACTGGACCTGATGTGGGGTGCTTCGGTTTTAGAGCTGTTTAATTTGAGGAAATTGTGCTTCATCCACGCCTCTATCTCCTCCAGGCAGGTGGTTAATGTGGATGATGGCAGAGGTGCAGCGGGGGTTGGGTTAGTTCTGATGTAGAGTTGTGTGTCATCAGCATAGCAATGGAATGATATTCCATGCTGGTTGATGACACGACCAAGGGGGGACATGTAGATGGTTTAAAGGGTGGGGCCCAGGACAGATCCTTGAGGGACACCACAGGTGACAGAGTGTGTTTGTGATTTTGACACTCCCATGGTGACATGCTCAGTCCTCCCAATGAGATATGAGGTGAACCAGTTTAGGGCTGAGTGAGAGAGTCCGATTGTGGAGTGAAGACGGTTGAGGAGGATGTCATGATCAACGGTATCAAATGCTGCAGTTAGATCAAGGTGGATGAGGAGAGATGGAGATCCGGCGTCAGCTGTCATCAGCAGATCGTTGGTGACCCTAACCAGGGCAGTTTCTGTACTGTGGCCAGGGCGAAAACCAGACTGGAATTTTTCAAAGAGGTTATTGAAGTTGAGATGGTCCTGAATCTGAGTGGCAACTACTTTTTCCAGCACCTTGGATAGAAATTGCAGGTTTTAGATGGGTCTATAGTTGGCAAGGACATCTGGGTCTAAGGTGGGTTTTTTGAGGAGTGGTTTGATGACAGCAGTTTTTAAAGGGGAAGGAACATGACCAGACTGGAGCGAGTGGTTTATCACTGTAGTGATGAGGGGACTTATGGCACAAATGTTAGATTTGACCAGGGCTGTGGGAAAGGGGTCCAGGGCACAGGTGGAGGGTTTCATATTTTTGATGATGGCCTCAACCTCTTGCTACGAGATGTCAGTGAAGTGGCAAAGAGGCTGGGTAGGTCTGGGCTGGGGGTTGACAAAGTAGTGCAGAGTGTAGTTAGAAGGTTGTGCATCTCTGGGATGAAAGCTGAGTTGGGTTTCGGTGGTCGGTAGATGAGAAGTATTGTCAGGGTGAAGGGGGGGTTTACATTTAAATCCAAGGCATTCAAATGAGGATAGTACAGGCAGAGGGGGACAGTTTCAGTTATTTTCTGTGTATTATTGCTAAGCCGCCACCACGACCAGTGCTGCAAGCCTTTTCTAGGTAGCTGTAGCCAGGGGGACAGACTTCATTTAGGGCAGAGTAAACCTCTGGCTGTTGCCACGTTTCCGTAAGGAACAAAAAGTCTATTCCCTTGTCCATGATGTGGTCTTGTATGAAATATGATTTGTTGGTTAGGGATTGTGTATTAAAAGTTCTATTTTGACTCTGGATGAAATGGTGGATTTCTGTAGGGTCCGGAGTAGACTGAAATCAACGTTTTCCGCTCTGCTCAATGTGTAGCAATCTTGCGGTGTTTCCCGTGCTACTAACACCGAGAGTCAGTCCTCTGATGATGCGGCAGACGTGCGACAGTGGTCCAGATGGAAGGAATGGTCGACACAGGCGGGCCAGGCTGGTGGTAAACAAACTTTCTACAAGAGCCTCTGTGAGTGTAACGAAATCTGTGTAGGAGTCCAAGTTGTTTGATGGCTGAGATGCACGTTGGAGTTGTGTAGTTGTTGAGACTCAGCAGTTGCGGGATGGAATACGTGGACATCATGCCGGTAGCCACAGGTTTTAGTCTGGGGCTAGCCATTAGCCATGGACAGAGATGGAGAACTGTTAGGCAAGGCAATGATCCGCAGCATGGCAGGAGGAGATGAAGCAGGGAAAAGAAGTCTGTGTCCAAGCAACAGTTTAGCAGACAAGCTAGTTGACGGCTAGCTGTGGAGGCAACGGGACAGCTGAAGGGCTGTCCGGGGGATACCTCACAGTAGCGATGGTGAAACAGTGGTGGACGTATTGTGACCCACTGGTAATAGGGAGCTGACCGTAGGGAGCTGATTAGCTCGTTGGAAGCCGACAGGCTGCTAGCTAGCCAGCTAGTGTTAGTTGTCCGGGAGCTGTCGATAGCAGTGGAAAGTGCCAGAAACAGGTAGCAGCGATTATCCAAACATGGTTTGTAATTCAGTAGAATCCAAGTAGAAATGCAGTCAGCAGAAGATATAAGTTAGATGTTTAAAGGTAACATCCAACAACAACAACAGACTTAAACTAGAACTAGCAGGAGGAAAAGCGGCGAACAAGCAGCGCCAGCGTCCTCTCTCTGACCCTCCAAAATTGTCTATCTACTGTAGATTCCTATTTATATAGTATACTCAACATGTTCATGGATGTGTGTATGTTTTGTGGACATGTGGTACCTCCCAGGTTCTTCAGGGTGAATAGGGCTCTAAACCGCCGGGTCAAGTCCTGTCCTGGGTCCATCAGAACCTCTCCAACTGCTGCCACCGGTTCCACACTGGTCATACTGATACACAGGATGGATGGGATGGGTTAAGTTTTCTAATGTGCAAAACAGTTCATTTTAGCTGCTGGTTCTTTAGCAAATACCACTCCTTCCTTTACATATTTCTGCTGTTCTGATTAAAAACGTGAAGCTGAAAAGATTAGTTGATTAATCGAAAAACAAGCAATGACTAATTTATTAAAAGTCATTAATAGTTAGGAAAAAAAATCCAAAACACTTTAATTACTTCTCAAATGTGAAAATGTGTTGCTTTTCCTTGTCTTAACATGATACTTCATTGACTGTATTTGGTGTTTGGACAATTGATTGGACAAAAACAAGACATTTGATGAGATCACTTTGGGCTAAAGGGAAATTGTAATGGGAATTTTAACAGCTTCAGAAATCACAGTTTAACTCTGCTCCAAAGCAGAGCGTAAGGTTGCAGGTCAGCATTGTTATCCCCGCTGAGAGACAACAATAGAAACGTATATAGAACTATAAAATGCATGTGAGAGCTGGAAGCTGCTACTATGAGACCTTTAATTATTATTACAGAATTATAATGTTTTTGACAGACACACTACAGGATTCGAACCTTCCATCACCAGTCCCAAAAGAGTTTACTGATGATCACTACAGTGGTAATAAATTGCAGAAAGGTTGCAGCAGTAAGCACACCTCCAGCTCACATAACGTACCGGGACTGGGCTACCATCCACGTTTCAGGCTAAACCAGTTATAAAAGGCTGACCCGGCTGAAGCTAACTGTTAGCTAACTGTTAGTAAACCTTCACCATACTCCAGTTTAGAATTCCTTACAAAAATTCAACATATCATTCACAAATATCAACGCGTGGCGAAACGTAGGCTACTTACCTTCAGGGTGTTTAGGATATATTAGAAACTGTTCTGGCCGCCTGGGACTGCTGCGGCTGCTGCTGCACGCGCTCTGTAACTACTAACTTCCGCTGGCAAGACAAGTCCGGCCGGGAGATTTTTCATAATAAAAGTATTAAACTCACAGTTATATATAATAGTAAATAAGATATATTTTAAAAGTCATAGTCAAATATATATAAGAGAAACGTAGTTTCAAAACAGTTCGTTTTCGTTTTTCCAGTGAGCACACAATGAAATGTCTAATGTTCTAATAATACAATAATAATACATTAGATTTGTATAGCGCTTTTCTATAAACTCTAGACATCAATATAACGGATATAAATGACCCACTAATCATTAGTGGGTCATTTATATCCGTGTATACCCCAAATGAGGGCTTGCAACTGATGCTGTAATACATAATGTATTACAGCACGCTCTTTTTCAAAACTTCGGGTTTTTCCCCTTTTTATTTAACTTTTAGATTCCCTGTATTATCTGGTTTTCAAATGTCTTTCCCTGTAGGTGCACCTTCTTTAAATTGTTGGCCTTTTATCTATTTTAACTATGTGGTAATAATAATAATAATAATAATAATAATAATAATAATAATAATAATAATAATAATAATAATAATAATAATAATAATAATAATAATAATAATAATAATACTCTTGTTGGAAGTAGCAGTGCGCACAGCTCCAAAACGTGTATCACAATAGTGCATAGTAGTGCAATAGACACAAAACACCGGCACTCAAAGGGTCTTCGTTCAGGATGTGCTTGTGCAGCTGCTTCTTGGGTTTTGGAGTAAATCTGTTCATGTGTTTACGGTAGCAACACTACAGTGTACACGTCGTGTATGTCCCTCATTGGGTACATACCAAGTCTCTTATCTTGCATCCACGTTTCCCTCACTTGCATATTTTCCATGAGAGGAGAGAGGAAACGAGGAAATGTGTTTCCAGAGAAACGAGACTTCCTTTCCTCTGAAGCGTCTCATGAAGTGTCTGTTACTGAAGTCTGCGATCACAGCTGATCAGCTGTCAGTCTGCTTAAACATCTGTAGAGACTGTTGACAGAGGTTGTGTCTGCACACATGTTCACTGTGCTAATATTAATATAGACATATAGTTATTACTGGCAAGAGCAGCAGCAGGTACCTGTCTAACAACCACATGAATAACAACCTGCAGTCTGTCTTTATTATGTAGATTACTGTGTCATGCTGAGACGCTCAGGGACCTTTTCTACCAGCAGAATGCGTTCATATTATTTATGCATTATTTGCCTCAATATGTATTGATATTGTGATTGTGAACACATTATTTAATAACCCAGAATGTGATTATGGTGTCTGTTGAACACTGGACATTTTTTATTAGGCTTAATGTTTCAGGGAAAATACGAAATTCATTTGAAACCCGACGCTCAGGAATGATCAGACTCACATGTGACTCAATGGAAATTATGGTAAATAAAAATGGAAATAGAAAAGGTTTCATGCTGACAGACAGACATACTTTTCCGATGTCCTTCAAATAGAAAGGTGGTGCATGACAATATGGAGAAAGCACAGGCAAGGCAAATACACTGGTTTTATAAGAAAGCGAAAGCCAGGACAAGAGGTGTTGCTTCTCTTATCGTCATCAGACAATACGTTGTGAGCCCGGTGGCAGGTCCCTTTTAAGTGTTAACGAAGATGAAATGAGCATGTCTTATAAGAGAAAGGACTTGGACATTAATTGGAGCTTGGATTCACACATGCACTTTATTTCAAGGGAGATGGGATCGGTCTGTATGTATATTGTATATGTATATTACTGTTTTTTTTAAGTGTGAGAGTAGTATTCTGACACCGAATGGCACATTTCGTGCAGATATAAATTGGATAGCAGTGTCGCTTTTGTGATAACGCTTTTATTGTGAATAATTTGGGGCGGAAGTGTTTTTCTTGCTGCTGCTGGCGGAGCTGTGACTTGACTGTGGTCCTCTGAGCAGCACCGTGGATTAATTGGATGAGAGGGGGACTGGGAGAGCGGACACAGCTGGGTGCTGGATTAAACTGAGACACCTGATCCGTTTCACAACGCGTTCCTGTTGGTGCTGCAGATTACCGGCCTGCCCGCCCGCCTGCCTCCCTGCCTGCCTGCCTCCCTGCCTCCCTGCCTGCCTGCCTGCCTGCCGGCCTGCCGCTGCACCTGAGGTTCCGCTGTCCTTCTGTTTCCATCGGTTCTTCTGTTGGGAGGATGCGTCGGGCCCGCGCTGCTCAGCACACTGTGAAAACATCCATTAGCTGCTGTTCTGCTTTCACCTGCCTGGCGCTGCATTATCAACAGGGATTATACATGTGAATCATCGGGAATATATAGCCACAGTCAGAGGGAATTAGAAGGCGTCGTGCAGCTGGGCAGGCATCACTGTGGGAGTCTCCTCCATCCTTTGTGAGAGAGGTATGAAACAACAATAACACGTCTGACAGATACATGTGAAGGCTGCTGTCCTCTGCTGCAGGCTGGATCACAGAGCACTTACTGCTATTGTCTGATGTGGCCTGCAGCACCGCTGGACTTTCTTTAGAACTGCATTTCTAACAGCAGAAGACTCTTGGCTTTATTGAAGGCTACTGTATGTCCAGTCAATGACAATGTTTGCTGTGTTTAACATATTCTAGGGCTGCACCGAGCCTTAGAGGATTACATTTTTAAACATTTGAAGAAGCTATAAATGAATGCAAAAAATATAAACAGTGTTTAATATTTGTAATAATTGCATCAGTTTATTCTAAAACATTGACCCTACATATACCATATACACTAAATCTTTAAACGGAAGTGTTGTACTCACTGGACTACATTATATTAAGTACTCAATTCTTACATACTGTACATCAGGGGCATAATATAATGTAGTCCAGTACAACAGCACCACTAACTGTGAACTCAGTGCTACAACAATCACAATATAACAGAATATAGACTATATAGAATAGGCATAATCAAAGTAGACTTTATGGCTGAAGTGTTGGGTTGCTTTAGACTGTACAGGTGTACTCAATAAGGTGTATTTCAAATTTAAACTATTAAGTATTGTAATCACTTTCTTAAATGTTGATGCAAACGGTTGCCCATGCATAAGGCTGCCTTTGTATTCTAGATAAACATGTTTTGTATTTCTAGTGGACTAGTACTACATTATCCTTATATTTCTGTTACATTTTCATATATGTATTTCTTGTGCTGCTGTTTTTGTAATTAAGCGATGTTTCTTCTGAAAAGTTTAATCTACCCTCCAGTTATATTTGTAGGCAGTAGGCTGTTATGGTTGACTGCTGCACTTACCTTTAAGCTTTAGTTTAAAGGATATTAGAAGTAACTGAAAGCATTGCTCTGTTGAAATGATGCCATTGGTTTAAGTGCTCACTTGAATCCAATAATCCTAACACCAGTCCTAAAGGAGAAATGTTTCTCAGGAGAAACAAACGAAGGCCTTGATGATGGACGACAATGCCTCATGCCTCATGGCTCCCATGGCAACAGTCATTCGTAGCCTGAGATGCTTTAATCTGTAGTGGTGTTACAATGAGTGTATTCCTCCCTAAATACATAATCCCTGGGGAGCTCTTGTTACAACATAGGATTCATTCTTTCACACTCAGTGAAAGATCACACACTCAAATCACACGGTGTTACTGATTTACAAAGACCTGGATTTTCATTATGTATGGTTTCCAGAGCTGTGTGTGTCACAAGTTTATGTGAATATATTGTGGTTTAACTTTTGGCCATGGCTTCTATCAGTAATGTAATCAACAGGTTAGTGTAGCTGAGAGGCAGTGACACAGATGATCTGACAGGTTGGAAACAAACCAACAGGTGACACACTTCTTTAGAGGGAAACAGTGAACAGATGACTTACTGCAGCTGTGTGTGTTTCCAACCTGTCTCATTGTCTCTCTGCTTGTTTTGTTTTTTTAAACCTGAACCAATTTGTCTGTTGAAATCCCATTGAGGGATAAAGCTGGGAAATACATGAGCGGCTAACAACATGGTGTCAATGCTGCTGTATTGTTACACCTGAATAGATCCAGTTACTGTAGTTACATATCCATTACATCAGATTACTCTTCTCTTGCAAACATTTGATTCATTAAGTCTGTATCAACCAGTGTGTGCTTTTAAGGGATTCTTTCATTTCTGCTAGATCTCATAACGTACTTGTCAATCCAGAGCAGGCACACAACACATTATTATTTACATATCATAGCATATATATTTCTGAATTTGTAATAACCTTGACATAATTGCACACTTGTCCTTCCACACTTCTGAAAAGGGATTGTGCAGCAAAGCTGAACAGCCAGTGAATGCCAACAGAATGTTTCTATTCATTGAACAAACATTTCATGGCAGGATACCAGTGAATAGTTACAGGTGCACAGTCAGTGTGTTGTTATTTATCCAGTCAGACAGCTGGAGGACTGTTTGAGCAGGCTGCAGAGACTTTCCTTTGAGACGAGTAGGTAGCACTGGACTTTTATGGCCACTGATACTGTAGTTTTGAGGCCAATATTTATTGTGAGAGTTTAAAAAAGCGACATGTTGTCTAATATTCATAAAATTAGCATAAACACATAACAAAACATTTTTGATAAGGATCCCTTAAACATGGTTAATAGAGAATTACGACTGACAGTGTATACATAATGTGCATGTGCATACACACATACTGTATGTGCATATGTATCTTGTTGCTGTGGGTCTTTAGTTTGCTAAATGTGTTTGACTGTTGGTCCAGAACTTCTACTTTTTTGTTCATTACAATATTTGTGTAAATACAATTTAAACCATTTTTGACTGAGATATGTATGGAGCAAACATATGACATGTCACTTGTGTCAGCTGACATATAGTGCTAACATATCTGTGATAAGCTAATATCATCTTTCAACCAAGATTAATCACAGACACAAACACAGATAGTGAAAATGATTATGCATAATATTCCTTAATTTATTTTATTTTATTATCAATCAATCAATCGTACGAGGTACAACTCCAGTGAAATACCTACAGAGGACAATAAATCCAAACACATTTTTTTAATTAAGTGACCATCAAACCAACACAATATACATCTAAAAAATATTATTATTATTTACAATTACGTGCAAAGGTAATTTATTCAAATTGCTCATCACCACAGAACCTAAAGGAGTGGTCTGAGATACTGATCGATATGATGTCCTGAAACATGAACATGTGAGCTCAAACACAACACAACCAGCCAAGTGTTGTGGGAGATACGTGTTTGTTTCAGGATTGAACAAACTGAGTAGTCGAAACAACTCATACAATATCTTTCAGTTTCCATGACTACATGCACACACTTGTCTCTACACTGACCGCTGTGCTTGTTGTTTGGCCCCAGTCAGTGTAAAGCTGACGTGTGTTCACTGTTCTCTCCTCAGTGCTGTGTGTTGGTGTGATGGCTGTGTTTCTGGTGCTTCCTCTCTCCGTGCTGCTGCTGGCCCTCCACGCTCCAAGTGGAGCGTCTCCATCCTGCCCTGTGAGCTGTCGCTGCTACAGCCTCACTGTGGAGTGTGGTTCCACCAGCCTGAGGGACATCCCCAAACACGTCCCTCCATCCACACAGGTAGGTTCTTTGTACTAAGAGAGGACATTACTGCGGATGTTACCTTGACATACAGTTCACCATCAAGTCATAATTCTTTATGAGCCTGACTCTCCCTTCGTCCGTCTTCCTCTTCCAGACCATCTTCCTCCAGGACAATGTGATTGGTCAGATCCGTCGACTGGACTTCACTCTGCTGAAGCACCTGCACTACTTGTACCTGCAGGTAACAAGCTCACGTACACACACCTACACTGTTGGATATAAAGAAGTGCCTCTGAATTGGAACCAGGGATTGGTTCGTTTGATCGATTCCTCAATGCAAAGTTTGAGCCGGCTGAGCTTCTCTCTATGTCAACAGTTAAACCATTTGTATATTGTATTTATTGTATATGTTGTGCTTACAAGCGGTTACGATGAGCTAACAACACAGCCAAATGTGTAAAAACATAAAGAGTTTATCCTTATAGAAAAGTCTGAACAAGAATCCCACTGAAACAATATAAAGAAAAAGATTTTAAAAACATATCGTCACCTTCTTAAACCTATGTCACATTTTAAAATTGTTCAGGAAACAGAAAAAACTGAACCAAAAGATTATGACAATATATGACTATTGACATACAAATAACACTGTCTGTCAGTTATGTAACATAAGAGGATTAAATGACTTAGGCCAATTTAAGAACATGGCGTTGTGACTTAGGCAATTTTAAACCTGACTTAGGCCTGATTACTTCTGGAGAAAGTGACTTAGGTAAAACAGTGCTAGACTTTAACCATTTTAAAGTGTTGTCTTGTCTGTCTATCAAATGTTTTTATTTTATTTAAAAAAAAATTATATTTTGCTCATCGTTTTTACTCTGTAGCACTTTGAGTTTTGTTTACGCAAATGAAACGTGCGCTTATAAATAAAATGTATTATTATTATTATTATTATTATTACCCTGGGGAAGGGTCCACCACAAACAGTTTAAAATGCTGGCGGAGCACACAGAGACCGTGGATGGCCCTTTAATTCAACAAAGCAAACTTAAAAGTTACAACTTAAATCACTCTTAGCTGAATCAAACAAAGGCCAGGTAATTCAAACACTGAGGAGGTTTGTGCCTCTCTTCACTTCTCCCTCCAGCTCTTCTTTGCTGGGTTTTTTAATTGTAACTAACCTATTTCCATTTAAAACTATTTCTCCACTTCATTCTCAGTCATCTTGATTGATGCCTAATTATGTTGCAAATTGTCGAAGAACTGATGACACTCGACGGGCATGACATGTTTCATGGACTGAAGGTCCTGGAACTTCCTCTCCTTGATTGGCAGAGCGTGTGGAAACATTCTGATCCATGCCATCAGCTTATTTGGCACCTGTAACCTCTGTGGCAGTGCTTCCTACGAAGGATACCTTGTAATGGACCTCACCATCACTGCTAAACTGAAGAGCCTGCAAATGATGTACAGTCGGATCTCCAGCTTGGTCTGATGCTCAAGAAGTAAGAGCCATTCCATTTCAGGAATTCATCATGCTTGACCACCTTCACATGGTAGTGTGATGGTCTGATTCTTGCAGTCTGGAGTATGATCATGTCGTCTCTGGTGATGATATCCGTTATCATTGTTGCATTCAATGGTACTATGTATGCTGTCACCCTCAATGTGCGTGTGACCTGCAACAAGGTACTTCTGTGTTATTAGTACCCTGTATTTCCTGGCAAGCTCAGAAAATGCATTTGCCACATTTGCATTGCGGTTCTGATAACTGCAACCATCGCTCCACAATACTATCTCCTTGATTTCTGGATGGTCTTTGATCACACCTTCAAAATGGCGATATTGAAGGTGTGCTAATACCTCGCTACTGAGGTCGCTCTCCGACTCTTCCCAAATATAGCACTACCCTTCCTTTGATTTCAAGTTGAAGAGGGTAAAGTTATGGACCTGCAGTTTGTAATACAGGCAGCTGGCTTGGGGTTTTTGGACACATCAGCACGGCTTGCAAGTCCATTGTCCAAACGGACTTCTCATTGTTCGCAGAATCCTTGTTGTGAGATTTCTCTTGCCTCACTTCATCTTTCTGGATCACATGTGCATCATATTCGGCCTTACTGATATTCCCATGTTTGAATGAAACACAAACGTCACACTGATCTTGTGGAATGAATACAGAATACTTTCCTTCATGGAACACGTGTGAACGTTGTATCCCGACGGCCCTCACTCCAGCAGTTGCAGCTGCCTGTTGATATTCCCAATGTCGAAGAAAGGAGACAATAAGTGTCGATGAAATATAGTTTGAAGAGACAAAATATTAAGAATTGAAGCCGACAAATGCAAAAGTTACTTTTCCTAGTAGCTAATTACTTTTTATAATTATGCAGTAATTGTAAAGTATTGTTACTTTTTGAAAGATTAGATTAGTCTTTAGATTTGTCTGTATTGTCCCAAAGGGAAATGTGTTCGTGCTTCATGGAGCTACAGCAGCTGCTGTGTGTCTGTAACCCACTGGGAGGCTTCATAATTAAACTATGACTTGTGAAAGTAAAACACTAAATAACTACACAACATTTATAGCCTATATTACAGTAAACATTATCACTTACCAATAGGGGACGAGCCCTGAACCATGGAAATAACTTTTATAACATTTATCTGGTAGTTTTTCTTTCTTCTTGAAGCAGCTGCCATCTTGTGATGCTGGTGACATGGCCTAAGTCACAGACAGTGTGACTTAGGCCATTTGTTTATTGCCTGAGTCACACTCTTGAGATAGGCCATTATACTAACAGGGTAGGAACAGCATTATCATTTCAGTAAGGATCTAGGCAATTTTACGAGAGGTGGCCACATCATGAAGAGATGATTTAGGCAAAAAAACAATTTTCCTCAAAACATGACTTAGGCCATTAGTTTAAGAAGGTGACGATATGTGAACCCTAACCACTCAGACACTTTAGTTAAACATCTTACCACTTATTTAACTTTGTAAAGTCTGTGTAGGCTGCCATGCACAGTTAGAGCTTGAGCCTGTCGTTCCATTATATTATGTTAAAACTGATGAAAGAGGTTTATCAGAAATCCACTGTCGCGAAACGGCAAATATAAGTACATCCAGCTGGTCACGCTCTGCTGCATGACGTCCCCTTTCCTGTCTATCTTCCGTACTATCCAAAAGAGCCCCCTAGAAAAATTGAAAAAGAACATAAAGCTGTGTGGTTTACAAACATTTTGTGTTTTGATGTTTCCACGTTAACTGTATAAAGCAATCCTCATGTCATCGCGTCTTCTCTAGTCTGGAACAAATAAAGACTTACAACACAGGAAAACAATACGTTATATGTATTCCTAGCAGCTGTACACCGTCAACTATAATTCCACTGTTGAAATAGAGGCTGATAGTAATAAAGCAATAAAAAATTGATGGAGCAGAACCAGAGATATTTTTATTCCACATATTCTTCTTTCTTATCAGGTCATTTATCAGACGCTCTTATCCAGAGAGACTTACAGTGAACAGGGACAGTCTCCCTGGAGCAGCTCAGGGTTAAGTACACAATGTGGCAGCCCTGGTATTGAACTCTTAACCATCTGGTGTTGTGTTTGGAAGTTGAACCACTAGACCATCACCACCAGTCTGTTCCTCTTCCTCCAGAACAACACCATCTCAGCAGTGGAGCCTGGCTCTTTCCAGAACCAGGGTCAGTTGTTGGAGCTGGCTCTGAATGGGAACCGGGTCCACCTGGTGACAGCTGACATGTTTCAGGGACTCGAACATCTCCGCATTCTTTACCTGGCAGGAAATGAAATCACACGCCTGCTGGACTACACCTTCCGTGGTTTACAGGTCAGGCACATGTATGATGTTCATGACATTTCACTTTAACACATTTCATAACCATTCTGTCGATACAGAGCTATGCAGATAGTCAGCACAGCTTCCTTCCTATATGAAGCTCCACAGATGACATGCAGCGTTCCCTCCATGTCTCTGCAGCGTCTGCAGGAGCTCCATTTGCAGCACAACAGTATAGAGATGTTAGCAGAGCAGGCTCTAGTTGGTTTGACTTCTCTGGCTCTGCTGGACCTGAGCAGGAATAATCTTCACACCATCGGCCCTGCGTCCCTGAGACCTCTGGTCAGCCTGCAGGTGCTGCGCATCACAGGTGGGAACATCCTCACGAAAACTTGTCTGTCTTTTTACTTTGCAAACTGCTGTTTTTGCATAATATCATACATTGAGTTATAGACAATGTCCTCCTAATTTAAGGGTTAAAATAAAGCGCTATCGTTCATATAGACTGAACAATGTTATCTAATTTCTCTTTTCTAATTCATCATACTATAATGACAGACCTCTGTGTACGTGTGTGTGTGTGTATGTGTGTGTGTGTATGAGTTTTGATTATCTCGCCAACATAACAGCGCGGCCTCGTCTCCTAACGGCCACTATGGGACGTCTCTGTCCGTTTTCACAAAATTGCGTGTGTGTTTGTGTGTGTGTGTGTGTGTGTGTGTGTGTGTGGGTGTGGGTGTGGGTGTGGGTGTGGGGGTGGGTGTTAAACACGTTGCACGTTTATCCGTACCGCTAAGGTACAGGTGCCCGGAGTGGACAAAAAAGGTGCGCCGCCCATTAAATGAAGACGTCTCTATGTGTGTCGGCCAGTCTGAACTTCAACTTTCCTCCAAAGTGTTCATCAAAACTGGAACTGGAGCATACACATTATGGAGCTTTGACTTTATTGGGGCCAATACAATTTTCATGGGAGCTTTTGCACTCATGATACGTACACTGTAGCGATGATACTGTAAACGCGTGCATAGACTCATAAGCAAGAAGCAGCGGCACGAGCACATCCTGAACTGGTACTGCATTAGTTTTATTGAATGACTTTATTTCACAAGCTTCCCGCAGTTATGCCATATGCAGTCAATGCATTTGTCTCTCTTGTGTTTTTTAACTTTTAATCAAGTCAGTGCAGTTTTCTCGTTATCCAGAGGTCAGTCCAAAACCATTCATACCCCTCCTGTCAAATACATACACAACCTTATTCATCTTAACTCATTGTCTTTCAGTACTCTGGAATGTGCCACCACCACCAGAGACTAGGACCTTGACTGGCTCAGCATCAAGGGCCTCCACGCTAACCTCCTGTCCTCTGCTCTGCTGTAGACAACCCATGGCGCTGTGACTGTGCTCTCCACTGGCTGAGGAGCTGGATTGATGAGGAGGGCCAGCGGCTACTCAGCTCTGCAGAGCGTCGCCTGGTCTGCACCGAGCCGCCGCGCCTCTCCCACCTCAGCCTGGTGGAGGTCCCCCTCAATAGCTTGGTGTGTATCCCTCCACTGGTGCAGCTTGAGCCCAGGAGGCTAGCTGTACGCCTGGGAGAGAGTCTTAGGGTGTCCTGCCATGCCTCTGGTTACCCTCGTCCACAGGTAGGAATACTTCAAGTGAAAAGGTATAACTTCCAGCACTTTCCATAACACTGGTTTGTTTCAGCATCAACAAAAGTCCAGCAGCACTCCACATGTCCTCACATGAAGATTACTCACTCACTTAGAATGTAATGGGTATGAAACAACTCGTATATCATACATTTAGATGTTACAAAAGGTCCAGATGTGGCAAATCATTTATTGAAGCATAATGGTTTTGAAAATGTTTAAATCATGTTAGTTGTGACTCCATTACATCAAAGGAGTTCCAGAGGTCTGGGTGACAAATGAAAGTGGAGGACAACATGAAGTGTTTAGGTAAGATACTGGAGTACATTTGTAGTGGTGTTATTGCATGGACAGTAGCGTGTCAGACGAGTGATTACAGAGACACAACTGCTGCTGCTCCACCCTTAAGATGTAGGCTTGCTTTCAATGGCTTCTTATGGTTGGGAAGCCACATGAATTTTGACCATATACCGTATATACACCATTAGCAGCAACAATAAAAGCATCTGATATTGTGTAGGTCCCCCTCGTGCCGCAAAAACAGCTCTGACCCGTCCGGACATGAACACCACAAGACCTCTGAAGTGTCCTGCGATATCTGTCACCAAGAGAGAAGAGTTAGAAGAGAGTCCTGTAAGCTGTGAGGTGGGAATGCTAGTCTTTGCTCCCCAAGCGCATTAATAAGTATTGGGCTCTCACGACCCTGTGGACGCTTCACCGATTGTCCTTCTTTTGGTAGGTACTAGCCACTGTATACGAGGAACAGCCCACAGGAGCTGACATTTTTTGAGACGCAGTGAACCAGTCGTCTAGACATCACAATTTGGTCCTTGTCAAAGGGTCACTTCACCTGTCAGTGGTTTTAATGTTGTACGGATCAAAGGTAAAGGTAGCCTTCTAAAGTTGTTGTTGATGATGATGATGATGATGATGATGATGATGATGATGATGATCTTTAGCAGGGCAGTGACCTAAACATGATCAAATCTCTGTCATGTTTATAAAAGAGCAAGAGACCCTCAGAGACCCTCAAAAAGTGAAACAGAGTCTAATTTATCCAGTGACTCATAAGTATGCTCTAATAAATGTATAAATAATCATATTTTATTTTCAAATTTCATCAAACAAGTGTAAGCTGTAGTTACAACACAAACACAGCTACCTGATGAGCTTTCTGTGTATTCTAACCATCCCACAGCAGTCAGGTCAGCAGCTCAGGTTTATGTGGTAGAAATGGTTGCATGTGTTATAGTGAGGTCAGCAGGCCCACGCTGCACACCATGCTGACATCTAGTGGATCACTGTGGGTGTCTTTACTTGAAATAAAGCAAAAAGTATTGATATCTAATAATAAAAGAAGGAAAAACACAATAAAACAATGCTTTTGTTTTCATCTCGGACAGATTACAAAATGATGTTCCCTGGGACCAGCTACAAAAGATACACATATTTAAATATAATCTAAATGAATATTGGATAGGATTCTGAATTGAAAGAAAGAAAATGAAAGGACTTCAGGACATCAAGTATTTTTGACTTTCCAACAGGAGATGTTCATAAACACGCTGTGGCATAAAGCATATGAACACTTAAAGGGCCTACGAAATTATATTTCGTAAGTGTTATTGGCCTTGGTATATGATAGAGGTTGCATATCTATTGTGAAATGTGCCATATATATATTTTTAATATTGATGTATTCGTAATAAATCACGATCATAACAGCATAAAAATGACTTCCGCTAACAACAATCGATCGCTGTGCCGAGAGCATCCACTTCGGCAATGTTCGGGCGATGACGTCACAAGTAGAACACAGCCGCCGCCAGTGTTCGTCTGCGTTACAGCCGCCGCCAGTGTTCGTCTGCGTTACAGCCGCCGCCAGTGTTCGTCTGCGTTACAGCCGCCACCAGTAGAATACAGCCGCCGCCAGTGTTCGTCTGCGTTACAGCCGCCGCCAGTGTTCGTCTGCGTTACAGCCGCCGCCAGTAGAATACAGCCGCCGCCAGTGTTCGTCTGCGTTACAGCCGCCGCCAGTAGAATACAGCCGCCGCCAGTGTTCGTCTGCGTTACAGCCGCCGCCAGTGTTCGTCTGCGTTGAAGCGTCCAGCAAAGACTGCTGTCAATTATTACATGAAAGAACGGACAACAATCGATTGTCAAAGATAATTGTGAAGCGATGTGTTGTATGGGGATGTGGGGCCGTCTCCAAATCTAGCTTTCTGTGGCCAAAAGATGATAAAATGTCGCGTTTGTGGACAAGACAAGTGCGTCAATGAAACCGACGATTTGTGGGCAGCACTTTGAGAGATCGTGTTTCGAACAAACTATGCTCGCCAAGGAAATGAGATTCAAAAATAATATTACAAGTTTTCTGACATGTGATGTTTAAATATGCAAATGAGTCAGTATGTAATGCTAACTTTTGGTGAATTTAGGAGAAATCTACAGACACAAATAGACAAAGTTAGTAAAATAAACTCCTTGTCTGACAGTAACACCATGCTGGACTGTTACATGAGTTTTTGATTATTTATGTGATACCTTAGCAAGAAATCTGATCATGAAACACTGAATGACTTTCCAGGTGACCTGGAGGAAGGCATCCCAGGGTAAAGTGGCGCTTTCTCCCAGAGGCCTGGTTCAGGAGCTCGGTGCTGGAGGAGGTGCAGTGGGTGGAGCAGAAGAGCCCTCAGAGGAAGGCAGAGTCAGTCTGCAGAAGACTGACGGCGAGCGCTTTGACCCCGACACCGGCAGTGGCATGCTGTTTCTCAGTAATGTGACTGTGGCTCACGCAGGTTTCTATGAATGTGAAGCCTGGAACGCAGGGGGTATGGCCAGGGTGACCTTTCAGCTCGCCATCAACTCATCTACTTCCTCTTCCTCCTCTTCCTCCTCCATCTGGGCCTCATGGTCCCAGGTGTCCTCGCCATACTCACCTGCCTGGCCCAGGCTGAGGAGCCACGGTCCAGCTATGGGCTCAGATGTGAGCCGGGAGCCCCTGTACGCCCTGGGCAGCATGGCCTTCAGCGCTCTGGGAGCTGCCACTCAGACTGCCATCGCTGTGGGCATCTCCCTGCTGGCTCTGACCGCTCTGCTGCTGGTCGCCATGATCTACAGTCGCCATCACCAGCGAGAGAAGGAAGCTGAAGGAGCTGAGAAGGTGTGTATCTGTTTGTTTGTCTGTACAAGAGTAAATGGCTCATGTTTCGAATTAGCAACAAAAATGTTTTAATATTTAATATATTTTTGGAACAACACAGAATTTGATATACACACCAAATAAGGCAGGTTTTGGTTAGTTTCTGTCTGTCCATCTGTGGGGCAGCATGGACCAGGAGATAGAGCTGTCGTCTAGTAATCAGTTAGGCTCCCCTAATCCCCTAATGGTCCCCGGCTCCTCCACAGAGAGTGCTAAAGTGTCCTGGAGCAAGACCCTGAACCCCTACCTGCTTGTGATGAGCAGGTGGCACCTTGCATGTATGAATGTGTGGCTTGTGTTGTAAAGTGCTTTGAGTGGTTGCTAGACTAAAAAAGAGAGCAGACATGCTCCTCTCTACGATCTCTGTGAAACTCTCCAGATGAGGCTCCAAGTTTGACAAGTTACTTGTTGGATGAAGTTCCTCCTTGGTGAAAACTGACAAAATCCACTGATGACACTGAAAATGTGTGCCATTCAGTACAGTTGTAAATAATTAAAACCTAAAATCCTTCCATTAAATTGTATATTGCTGCACCTGTGAATTTGAACCTGCAGGAGGAGAGCATCCTGTACGTAAACGACTACTCTGACGGCCCCACCACCTTTGCCCAGCTGGAGGAGTACCGTGACGAGCGTGGCCATGAGATGTACGTCCTCAACAGGGCCAAGCCTGTGCTGCCTCCTGCTCCACCCACAGCTGTCTCCACCACTAACCTGGGATGCCCTGCTCCATCTGACACCTCCAGCCACACCCTCTCCTCGGGGCCGGGCCAAACCATGAGCCCCACTCTGGTCCCCAACAAAAAGCTGCAACAGCAGCAGGAGGGCGACATACGGACCATGAGGAGAATGGCGGGGGAGGGAGGGGAAGCCGAGCCTGTGATCACATCAGAGGCTGAAGGGATGTTTCTTAATCACACGGGCCTGTTCATGGATTCTCAGATCGCCTACGAGATCCACTGCTGAAGGGGGGGGGGGGGGTCCACTGCAACACAGAGGGTTTACAGCGAAGCTGTTACAGCTGCGTACACTTCCCTGTGGAAAGATTTACTTTCTACCAGACTCATCCACAGTGACGGACTCTTGTTGGAGAAGGTTTACAAACCTAGCACAGCTTTCAATCGGGTTTATTAAATCAAAAGCACTTTTCAATGGACATACTGTGACCTTGCCACAACAAGAGTAGTGAGTAGGCTGCTGCGTAGATCAAATGCCCTACACTCAAAGACAAATCCACCTGGACTGTCCTGTCCTGTACATCACTATCCTGCTCAGCGTTTAGCAGAGCTACTTTCATACCACAAACCTTCCACACTCATTGTTGTCCTCTCAAGAACTCTGAAGGTCTGCAGGGTGAGTATAACAAAAGGGGGGAAATCATGGAATCTTCCATTTCATGAGCATGTGTTTTATAACTGTTGTTAATGTCTGGACATGTTTAATTCAGACTCTGCAGGCAGTTGAGCATCTGAAGGCAGTACAGTGAGGGAGGCACTGCATCAGCTGTGTTTTGTAACTATGTATTTAAAAGTTTGGGAACATGTTAAATCATCACAACAAAAGAATCTTTAAAGACATTTAAAAGAGTCTTTCCAGATTCAATCTCCCATCATGAAACGTATAACCCAGTGGGGCTGGCACAAAGTATTCAGCAGAGGTACACATTATAGATTATAATTACACAAAGAGAAACAGAGAATAAGTATTTATAGAAATAAATCATTAAAATATAAAAAATTGGGATGACTAGCATAGTATGGTGGCACCGAGAGCTCAACACACTGCACATTAAGAAAAGATCTTTGCCAATTTCACAACAGATAGCTGCAAGTAGAGAAAAGCAGGATACATTTGTCATTGTACAACACAGAGTTGTGCAACAACGATCATTGATCAGCTCCTTGGTTTTGCTGACTGAGCTGTAGGTTGTTCTCCGAGCACCACTCATGATCTCTATATGAAGTGTCATCGATGTTTGTAATGTTTGTAAGGTTGTAAAAGCATAAATCGATATCGCAGCATACATGTGTTGAAGGTGATGGTTATCGTACCGTGTACATTTGCTTATCTACGCTAAGCTACATATGCTGCCGTCGCCATAGTAATTTCATGTTGGGGGCTGCAGTCGTTGTACAGCGTAAACAGGAGGGGGCTGAGCACACAGCTCTGAGGGGCTTCGGTGTTCCGCACTAGAGTGGAGGAGCTAAGTTTGCCAATCGCTTTCATGTGGAGATTATGTTGATTGCTGCGCTGAAATCAACAAACAGCATTCTGATGGAGATGTTGTTATTTTCCAGAGGGTGAGGGCTGACTGGAGGGCAGTGGAGACGGCATCTTCTGTGGATCTGTTGGCTCTGTATGCAAACCGGCGAGAGTCCAGGCTGCTGGGATGTTGTTTTTGATGTGCTGGAGAACTTCATCAGAATGGGGGTGAGGGCCACAGGGCGGTAGTCGTTTAGACAGTGTGACAGGGCACATGTTGTTAGTACACGACCAGGGACGTGATCAGGACCAGCAACTTTACTCATATTCACTCTCAGAAGGATTCTTCTCACATCCTCAGTGGATACTGACAGTGGCCATAAAATACCAGCTTTAAAATCCTTTTGATGCGACACTGACTTGTAATAGAGAGAACGGTGTATCTGTCAGTCTGGTCTTGCACTCTGTAGCTTTGATGAGCGGGTCGTACAATCTCCCGGAGAAGTGAGTAAGGCTTCATGACACTAAGTTGATTTTGGTGAACCTGGATCATATTTTATGGAGAAATGTTTAGTAGTTTTCCTTCTGATGTCCACCGGCTGCTCTGACTCGAGCTTTACTTGTTGCTAAACTAATGCTACCCGCCAACTGCTGGGAGCACCGGAGGAGAGTTGGCGTTTAAGCACATGGATGCACAATCGTAAGTGGTTGCAGCTATTGCCAATTCAAGCTTGTTTTTAAATGATGCGCTCAGTCGTTTTTGTCAAACTGATGAAGATGTTTTCTTAATTTGCAGTGTGTGGCGTATAGTTATATAGGACTTATCAAAATGGTCAGCAACATGATCTGTATTCTGGTCTGTCAGGATGAATACATTTGCTCCAAATCTGTGTAAATAAAGGCTTATAGAATGAAGAGAAATAATGCCTAATAAGGTCTCCCTGACCGAACTGTTGCACTTACAAATCATTGTGAGTGTGTGGAGGATTCTATACAATAAAAAGGCTACAGCAGGAATATATTTTATTCTAAATCACAAACACATCTTTGAGCATAGAATGTTTTAACATTTGAGTACCTGTCACTTAATGGCGTAATAAAGGCACTTTTGTCAGGATCCTATAGGAATGATGACTCAATTTTACTATTATTACTACTATTTACTATCTCATTGGTAACGAGGCTGTAGGTTTGGTTCAGATTGAATTTACTTTTTTTTAATCAATATAATTTATTGAACAGGACAGTACAAAAAAAGGTATAAAGTGGATAAATATATATGTATACATATACAAACATGCACACATTGTATTCAATAAATCAAATCAAATCAAATCAGATGTAATTATATAGCCCAATATCACAAATGACACATTTGTCTCAGTGTGCTTTACAGACTGTACAGGTTACAACACCCTCTGTCCTTAGACCCTCGCATCGCACAAGGAACAACTTCCTAAAAGAAACCCCAAAATTAAAGGGGGAAAAATGGAAGAAACCTCAGGGAGAGCAACTGAGGAGGGATCCCTCTCCCAGGACGGACAGACGTGCAATAGATGTCGTATGTACAGGATAAACAACATAGTACAAATACAACATATGTCAGAAATGATGATGTGATCGGATATGAAAAAGATGGATCCAGGAGAATGTGAAATAAGCTTCCTGGTGCCTCCAAATAAATAAATATTATAACATGGGCGTCAGGCAAGACCAGGGCAGCAGGCGCTGATTCAGACGTAACCTTTAATAGTGGCAACCTGCCAGATGAGAGACACAGAAACTCCAGGGATGATGCCCCGGATGCTGAGTTAGTAACAAACATTCAAGGGACATGAATGCATCCAGATAGAGAGGAAGAGGAAGAGAGAGAGGGAGAGGGAGAGGAAGAGGAGAGGGAGAGGAGGAGGAGAGGGAGAGGAGAGAAGTGTAAGTCCCCCGGCAGTCTAAGCCTATAGCTGCATAACTAGAGGCTGGTCCAAATAAATTAACTACAATTATTTAAACTATGTGCATGTAACATATTTAACAAAAATAGATATCATTTGCTTCAGATTTTTATGCCATAACATGACAAAAGAGTCCCAAGTTGGGATTGGTGTCAGTTCATTTCTTTTTATGTGTGAAATGTTCCCAATAATAAAACAAATTGTACAACAAAATCTAATCTTGTCTTTTCACTTTAAATGGATCCTTTGCTGTTTTACTGAGACCTCCTTTACATTGTTACTAACAGTCAAACAGAGTGCATGCCAGGTCCATTCCACACAAGGATGCCCAGAATATCTCCCTGCAGGAAGAGCCCCCCCCCTGTCAGATTTCAGATATATTTATTTGAGCATTTCTCCTTAATAATGTTTATTTCTCAAAAAACATATTGTCAAGTGTATCTACAGCTGAACCATCAGTTGCAGAATGTCTGAAAGAAGTTGCAGTACACCTCTTCAAAGACTCTTTGGGTTCTGGATAACAGGCCTGGGTTGTGACTGACTGCATAGGACATCGGGCTCACGTCCACCTTCTGCCTCCAGTCCACTGCACACAGCACGGCTCCACTCAACTCCACTCGCTCTTTTTAGTTTTTTCTATCAACCTCAGCACCTCAGTCAAAGTTAGAAAGCGAGCTGAGCTATTACTAGAAAGTGGAGTTAAAACTCTGCAGACCAGAGGGAATCGTCAGCAGCACAACACTGGACATCCTGCACAAAAATGACATTTTGACAAGTTACTGTCAAAAGTGACCAAAGTTTGTTATTCACTAGATCTAGAATTATTTTAAATGGCAGCCTGCAAAACTATGCTGTATACTCCCCGTACACTCCACAAAGTGCAGACGTACTTCATTTGGTTGCCAATGAAAGGAGCAAGAGAACACGATGTTTATGTTATTTTATTACTTATTATAAGTGACATGTTGACACAGGGGTGACACGTTGGTTCTCGACTGTATCTCTATCTATAGTCTGGTGCATGTTAGTGCTGAGACAGGCAGAGCGTGGTGTCCTCCGTCTTTCTCCACCCAGGGGTCCTGGGCACAGGAAGGTTTTCTGTCATCACGCTACAACAGAACACTCAGGATTAAGGTTCAGAGGTACGTTACACCCACATGTTGAGAGTGTAGTGTGGGTACAGGGATTGACCCTGTATCTTTCCCATGTGATTGACATCCTTCTTCCTCAGGGTCAGAGTGTGTTTCTGCCTCTGTGTGAGTGACACTGCTATCTGCTGCTGACTAATAGTTCTTCATTCCACAGACGGAAACCTTTATTGATCAAAAACTTGCATCATTCTCCAACATTTCACTCTGAGCAGCTTCACTTACACTGACCAATCACAGGACACTCTGGGTGTTAGTGACAGTGAGGTTAACCATGGCTGCCATCTTTCCATATCCTTTGCCAAGTAGTTGACAAAACATACTCACTTCAAGAATTATCTTTAAACTCAACTTAACCAGGTAGTTTTATAGAGGCAGCAGTTTAGGGAGCGTATGGGTCATGTTGAAAGACACTGATAAAAAGCCCTCACACCCGCCTGTACATGACAGAACAGGTTGCTTGTTCTCTAGCTGACTCTCCACCTACTGTACAGTATGTGTTGAGCTCCATGTTCATATGAGTTTATGACGATAGACAGGCACGCAAAACAAAGGTTTAACAAAATGGACCTTGATAAGGCAGCTGCCAAAAGCAACAACATCATATTTTGTAAAGGCTCTACAGCTGCCCAGTTGTGCTTTGGGGCTCTGCATGCTCTAAAAGCCTGTCTTGTCCTGCCTACAAATGTAAAGAGTTTATTCTTTCAGGTTTAACATATTCTCTGTATCCCGTCAGACACGTTGCTTCATGCTCAATGTTGTGGTTCTGTTGACATTCTATGCCTGATCTTTAACCCCTAACCCGAGGGGTGCCCACCCTTGTGAGCACATTGTGAGCTACTTTTGAAATAACCAGGTCACAGTAATCTACCTGTATTAAAAAATGCTGGTGGGGAGGGTGTTCTGGTGCTTAGTTCTCTCGTCTCCTTTCTTCCGCTCTGTCTCTGACTGTAGGTGTGTGCGCACGTGTGTGTGTGTGTGTGTGTGTGCGTGTCGGTGTGTGTGTGTCGGTGTCTACCCGCACTACACTCGCAACTGTTCATCCTCGATTGTCCTTATGTGCACCACTGCACTTACTCAAGAAAAGAGAAGATTTCTTGCTTGGACAGAAATGAGATAACTAAAGGTTATGTGTGAGTCAGAGTTTGTTTGTGTGTACTGTGGTACACTGACAACGTGCCATCAACTTAATAAGAGTCAACATAGACAGACAGATATCTCAGCACAGACTTTGACTCTATGGAATACTTGTTCTTAAGGCATTTAGGTATTTTGAGGACAGTAAATAGTAGATTAGTTTTTTGAGCGAGAGGGCTGAAATATTTAACACAATCCATGTGTGGATGTGTCCACTCTTAATTTCCTCTTATCTTGAACAAAATTACAATTTTCTTAACAATCACACTACAGCTGCCTTTAAGCTGCGGCCCTGTTGTACTGTTTTTCCTCCTCCCATATGATTACAGCTCACAATTAAAGCTCTATAGTTCTGTTTAGTTCTGCTCAGATTGAACTGAGAGTGAAATGTCTGAAAAGCACTGCCTCCATGCTGGGGTTAGTGCTTGTGTTGTGTGCACATTGTGGCCGCACTGATTGCCCAGATTTCCACCAAATAATGCAAAAATATTGACTTGGAGAAACAAATCTGAAAATGAAAAATGTCTCCTTAAAACAGATTGTCTCGATGCTAAGACACTTTTCTTGCAATTGTGTTCACACTTTTTCATTGGTTTCACATATTATACACTCTCACAGGTAACCCAGTTCTCACAGAAAGCCCCAAAACTCTGTTGTCTCAACTGTGTGAATCAAAAGGAAAACATCTGTTCACAGCTGATGGGAAGGATGTTGCATGATTATGAATCTCTAATGCAGCTGAGTGAAACTCTTCAATCAGTCTGTATCATCTGTAGATTGGTTCTTTGATGAACAAAGGATGCCATACCAAAGCAGAGCTGTGCATTAAGTGGGGGAATGGTCAGAATGATCTGGCAGTCTTGCCAGATTAAATTGACAGTGTCCAAATCAAATCAAATCAAATTTATTTGTATAGCCCAATATCACAAATTATACATTTGTCTCAGTGGGCTTTACAGACTGTACAGGTTACGACACCCTCTGTCCTTAGACCCTCGCATCGCACAAGGAAAAACTTCCTAAAAGAAACCCCAAAATTAAAGGGGGAAAAATGGAAGAAACCTCAGGGAGAGCAACTGAGGAGTGATCCCTCTCCCAGGACGGACAGACGTGCAATAGATGTCGTATGTACAGTATAAACAACATAGTACAAATACAACATTTGACAGAAATTGTGTTGTGTTGGAAAAAAAAATAGCGCATCACAAAAACTGCCCAAGTCAATAAAAACGTACGTAACTATTCCAAGTGAATTAAAAGTAGCCCAGTTTACAGAAACCAGCCCCAACTGGCAACACTGTCGAATAATCAAATAAATGACGTCCTATGTCTTGAAATGGCCTCGTTGGAAAGCTACACAAAGTCAGGGAAAGATGGGAAGGAGAATTCATCGGGACGCCATGCTGAAGAATCCCACTGCACTATGAGAGGGTCGCCGTTTCTTAAGCAACTTTATATCACATAGAAAATCCGTACAGTGACAAACTCAATGCTGTTCACGTTAGGATTCCCGACCTCCTGAGAAAGAGGTTTTCAATGTATCCATAGTGTACAATTTAACTGCCTCAAGGAATTGTGGGACGGCATTATCTCCTTTCTTTTGCTAAAGGATGGTCCAGAGCTCCCTGTGCTAAACAAGATAAGAAAGGAAGCATTGAAGCACCTTTCTAACGATCTAAGAGGATGTCAAAAAAGCTTCCTAGTGCCTCCAGAAATATATTAAAGTGGGCGCCAGGCAACAGGCATTTGCGTGGCTGTTTCTTTCATACATGTTCAACTGTTTAGGTGTTTTCCTGCTCTGTGTCAGGTGGTGTAAGAGCAAAGGTGGTGAATATTTTTCCAAGAGTGGGTCAATGATCGGAGGTTTGTAAACAAAAAGAATTTAGAACAGGCAAACAAGACCAAAAGTCCAAAAAGACAGGGAATTAACAAAAAGTGAGACAGTCCTGATCATTATAAAGAATTAAAGCTATAAGTGCTAAAAAAAAATAAAAAAAAAATACAGACAACTGTGAATCAGCTGTAGACATCACATGTTATCATTATTTTTCTATTTGTCTATATTCATGTGGTGGCATGAATAACAATGATTATTTCATATTAATATAAATTGTGAATAATTGTGAATGTTGTTCATAATGACTTAATATATCTACTTTAAACTAGCCAATACAATCTGTACATAAGGTAATTAGAATATGAAGATAATCAGATTATGATCATTTCTGTGGCTGTGCACTCAAATCTTTTCTCTCCTTCCTTCCATACAAACCTCGGCTTTTCTTCCAATCAAAGTGGGGCATTGTTTGTGCACTCACCAAACCTTTGACATACATGCACCATGAGAACATCTCAGTCCCACGTACTGGCCTCACTTAGAACAAACACACAGTTCGGCATCATCCTAAATTTACCCTCGATTCACCTCTTGGTCCCATTAGAGGAAACCAAATGACCAAATGAAATGTAAGTTATTATAGAGATTATTATACAGATTGTTTGTGTGTATTCATATATACAGTATACAGCAATGTGACTACTTTCTGCACAGTTACAACCTTTTCTAAATATGCAGGTGCACTCACACTGTCGTGATTTAACATACTGCTGTATAGTGCATTATGGAGCCCCTCCTTTATTATTTATTTCTTCCTTGCTCCTTGGTTATTTTATATTGATTTTAAAAGAAAAACAGTAAGATGTTTAAATGTGCTCTATTCTCTCGATAAAAACACGATTGACAAAGAAAAGATCTGGTAATTACATTTTCAAACAATGATGGTGACCACAGCAGTATGAAGATCTGATGCATCCACGTTCCCTGCTTGTTCACTAGTATAGTGAATATTATACTAGTGGTACTACACTAGTGAATAAGTCCCTGAAGTACTTGGTCTCCTTGACTTAAGGAAGCAACTAATCATGGCCTCAGATTCACCAACAAGGGACCCCGAGGAGCACAGTCCTAGTGTGCTGCTCCTCAACCAGGATCAATCTGCATCTCTCCGTGGATCTGAGGGCTCCTTCCAGCATGACAACTTGTATTATTACAAATGCAATTCAATACAAAAAAGTCAAGAAAAAGGTATTGCATACTAGAGCTTCAGATTTTACAATTCTCGCCAAAATGGATTCTCATTCATTGTACTGTAAAGCTGTGATGCAACTGATAATTCCTTTTATTAAACTTTGCTTCATTAGAAATGTTTATAAAAACAGTGTTTCAGTGGGACTGCACTGCCCTAGTTAAAGTCTCTGTTTGTACTTTGACTCTGGCAGGGTCGTGTCCACACACGACACTTCTTCAGTCTCTTATCACATCCATGCTTCATGCTCGCTCTCTCGTCTATATAACGTCCCTGCTGCAGCAGCCTCGTCTATCTTTCTCCTGTGCATCATGAAGGGGTTAGCCATCCTACTGCTGCTGTCCTCAGCGCTGCAGAGCTGCACCGCTGCTCCACCGTTGGAGCCCGTGACCTGCATGAAAAATGGTAGTGCTGCAGCGGCACGTGCAGCAACACATCAGATCAACGAGAACCACGATCACGGCTACAAGTTCAAACTCAATGTGATCCAAGGCCACAAAATACAAAAGGTAAACGCTGTCGGCTCTAATAATAAGTCCAACTTTCAGTATTTCCATTTAGGAGATGTAATACCTTTCCTTAAACTGCAGCTCAGGGGAAAATATGTTGTGTTTGAATGATGTAAAATATCAAATGTAATATAGCATAGTATATAAAAACATGTATAATATCGTCTATAACTAAATATGTAATTTAAATGGGTAATCAAATAAACTAAACTAAACCAAGAGATATCTGTGTGCATGCACAGCCTGAACTGCAGCGCGCATGCAGTCAGACAAAAAGTTCTTCAATCAATTTTGAAATTGGAAGCTAAAAGGAAGGAGACGTGCTGTTAGGAGATCTGGTCTTAAATTTGGCAAAAAATAATATTTGTATATTATATCAGTTTCTCATGACTAGAAACATGCCTGTTTTCCCTCCAGGTTTTTGGAGGCTGTGACATTGATTTGAAGTTGGACCTTCTGGAGACAGAGTGCCACAAGGTCCACCCCACACACTTTGAGGACTGTATTATCTATGGAGAGGATGAACGGGTAAATCTTTCATCAGCCCTGTGTTACATGTATATACAGGCATCTCTTCTGTGGTGGAGATGTGAGGCCTCTCTCTGTAGGAAGTGATGGCTAACTGCAGCGTAAAGATGACTGTCAGAAATGGTTATGCCCAAGTCACCAAGTATGAGTGTGGCACGCGACAAGGTGGGCTTCCCTATCATGTAAACAACCTTATACCAAACACAACCTTGATAATGGACCATTTTACAAACACTCTAAACCTTAAATACGTTTTCAATTAAATGTTTCACATTTTGTTTTGGGGGGGGGGGGGGGGTGAGAGAGGGGTATGACATGCACCAAAGGTCCTAATGCTGGAATTGAACCGGGTGTTGCAGCAACGAGGCCTCCACTCGACTATGAAGGCGCTCCACAATTATTCATTTCTAAAATATCTCCACACGCTACAGTAAAGGGTAGGGAAGATATTAGTTATGACAAACAACTTATGGTTAAGGTTAGGCAATCGGCATGTTTGCATGTATGTAAATGAATAAATGCTGCATTCATATAGCACCTTTCTAGTTCCACTCAAAGTGCTCTACAACACAAGTCCTATAAGTAGTCGTTACACCTGATTTATTTAGTTCAGACAATGAAAACACCTGAGTCAGCAGTGAAGAATATTGAAAGTATATAAAGTCACATTATAGGACATAACATACATTAACAGCTTTGTGTGTCCAGGGCCTCGTGCTTATAGCAGGTGAGCCGCTGCAGGTGTGGTAATGGAAGCAGAGGTGCAACAAAGATCTGAGCTCTGTGCTGAAAGTTCCCAGCTCATTTCATTTGATAGAGCTACATTTCCATCTAACAGAGATCTTCATCATCCATTGTCTAAAATATGCTTGAAGCAGCCAGTGACATACTTAGATTGTTTATGTTTACAGCAGATATCTTTTCATATCAAATCAAAGGCCTTTAAAGACTTACCAAAAACCTCTCCCATTCATTTCTCATAACTCCCAGAGGCCTTTAAATTCAATCATACAATCAAACATTAGTGTATATAACTAATAATTCCTATAAAGCTCGCCCTCCTTCCGGGGGAGAAAGCATGTTTGCAGTGTTGTCTTCAACAGTCACATCTTGTTTGGTTGCTCTTGATGCAAAGCAGATTATCTTTTCCCGGATTTATTTATATCAAGCATTAAAAAGAAAGTGTCCTTGTGGAGCAAAGTTCTGGTTTACAGTAAGTCCTGACCCACCTGAAGTACCTCTGCTTTTATTTGACTAGAGTTTAAGTAATAAGACGAGAGAAACTGAACTGTTATGATGTGGATAATTATTCACTGTCACAAAGCCGGCTCTCTGTGTGTTTAGCTAAAACTGCAAGAGAGATGGTGACGATCTGCGCTGACTGCCCCACAATGATCTCACTCACCAGCCCTAAAGGTCTCAAGGGTGTTCAACAAGCAGTGCAGAAATTCAACCAGAACACCACCAACCAGCACTACTACAGCCTGCAGGAAGTGGGACGGATGACAACGGGGGTATGTAGAATCTATCTCTCTCACACACACACACACACACACACACACACACACACACACACACACACACACACACACACACACAGACAGAAGCTCAACTCAGGCCTTATAGTTTCTATATTTCAGAATCATTATGGCTCAGTGATCTTAACCTCACATTAAAGTGTTGAATAAAGCATCATGCCATGTCCTCCTCTCTCAGTACATAATGAACGTAGGGATGAACTACTATGCTCAGATTGTCCTTGTGGAGAATAGTTGTCCAATGGGATCCACTGAGGAATGCTACCCCATCTGCCCTGACCGAGCTGTAAGTACAACTCATACATACAGAAGCCACACTTTCACATGTATTGTGCTGAATTTACTAGAAACTATAATATATAAGTTCAAAAGTTGTTGTTCAAATGCAACTTTAAACAGAATACAAGGGGGGATCTCAATGACTTGGTCTCTTAGCAGCCATTCGGTTACCGTGTCCCACCACTTCCTGTGTGAGCGGCTTCAAACATACAGACTGGTGAACCAGACATGAAGCTTAAGGGATAAATCTGCTGTTATTCTATATTTTTCCTTCAAAATCAATGTAAATCTCTCAATACTCTCTGACTTCCCTACCTTTTCTGTGGCACTCAGCCCCGATCTTATTGGTTCCTACTAAAGACATACATTTTTAAAACTGGCCCACAAATATATAGTTTAATTTTTTTAAATAGCTCCACTTTAAAAAGCTAGTCCCTGGTATTTATATCAAACCAGCAGGAAGACGTGTATTTGTTGGGGACTATTCTTATTAGCGGATTAATCCACATTTGGTGCTCTCGTGAGTATTTCTGGCAGCAGGACGTGTTTGTGGGACTGAAATAAAACAAAGTGTGTGTGTTCATGGGGAGGAAGGAACCGTGTGGCTCATAACTTTTAATGGAGCTCTATGGCACAGAGGAAGAAGAAACATCAGGCTGTGATACACACTATCTACTAACACTTGTTAGTAGATACATTCATTTTTGGTTTGGAACCTAATATGAGATTTTTTTGATGACAAGAAAGTTTTCTCAGAACAACCTCCCATTTGCCTCATTGTAAATATTACAAACAAATGATTAATGCAGTGCCAACATAAATCTAAAACACAAAATAATTATCTTTTTTAGCAACACAAGATGGTGGAACACAAGAAAAAGAATATTCACACCATTTTAAACTGCGACAGAGGTTACCTCTAAACATCGTCATGTGACCGCCACCATTATGTCATGTGACCGCTGTCATTAGTGAACTCTCCGGCCAAACTAAACAAGCTTGTGTCATTTATACACCTAAATTCATGATGTATCAAATAAACTGAAACATTTGACTAAAATGAATAATTCAGCAAAAACAATAAAACTGTTTATTTTGGGAAACAGGGCCTAGTGAAAAGTGAGGATGGCAGCCTTATAACTGTCTAGTATCCAGGCGTGTGATGTGTACAGTAGTGTGACAGTCCTGGATCAGTACCAGGCGGTTCTTAACTGTGTTCCTTTCCTCTCATTGTCTCTTTAAAGCATCATGCTTTCTGCCGTATGTCTTACTCCAACGCACGGGGAATCAGGTCTCTTGAGTGTGAATACTTCCCTCCATCGGTGAGTCCACATTCTACACATATACGTTCACCTTATCCAGATCTTCTCTACTCTCCATTATTCATTCATTCTGTAGCCAGATATACACTTAATCTGACTCTCTGTTCTGAACAGAACACTGATCCCCTCCAGCCTCATCAGCTGGAGCCCATATGTATGGACCCCCCCCCTCCAACCCCATAATCACTGCGCTGGATCGAACCCAGCTCTCCATCCTATTTACCCCTGGCCCCAGGCCTGAGATACAAACAACGCTCAAGAAAGCATGCCTGTTTGTGGCTGAGCAGAAGATTTCTACAACAGTCTCTACTGTATGTGAGGAATGACAAAGTCTATAAAACCTATTACAGAGCATGTGAATTAAACAGTCAAGGTGTCAATCTTTGTGATGCAAACTTCTTTCTTTGACCTGATGTGTGCAGACAACAAGGCTCACAACAGCTTGATTAGATCAGCTCATACACAAGGCTTCCTTAATATTCCTAACTGAATCCTACCGACTGGGTCGCTGCACACTTCTAGATGCATCTCACAGGTGCTGTATTCTAGCATTCCAATTTGTTCCTAATGACTTCATATCATCATGTTCTGTTTGGTTTAGTAAGTGCTTTTTAAACAACACAAAAGGTATATACCAATGTCTTGGGGGGGGGGGGGCCAGCCAAAAGCATCCAATTCCTCCCGTGCAAGTTTTAATAACTTTCCCAAAATAATAATAATCTGTTATATGTAATGTAATAGTTTGTTTCTGGTAATAGTTTCGTCAGTGGGCAGTACTTGCATGTTTAATATGTTGGCAGGATGAAGGTTAAAGTTTGATATGCTACCATGGGAAGTTATCCACGGGGTTATCAAATACATTGATACATCTGAAAAAACTAAAAAACATACTGAAATGGATTCATTAAATTAGCATTTAAACAAAAGATATTTTCAAATTCTATAAATTGCATAAGAAGTCATGATTCTAGTCAATTAGAATTGTACTCAATGGAAATGCAAAATGTATTGTACTTGTTATTCCATTTCTACCCTCCAACAATGTTGTTTCCTGTGCAGTTTGCCAGCTCAAAATGAAATGAAGCCCCACCCACAGAGCAGCAGCAGAAGCTCTGATTGGCCAAAGGAGTCCGACCAATTACAGTCCATCTGCTCAGTCACATTGATAACACTACAAAAAAAGAAATTGTAGCATTACATGACTCTACAATGAAATGGTAAACTTTACAAACATTGGACACAATTTCAATATTTGATTGGGACGTGAAGTGAGATGAAATAAACTCAATCTAGATATAACCACCCTGGAATTACTGTGAACACCAATGAGGATGGAAAAGCTGTTTATTAAAGATACCACTTCATAACTGAATGACAACAGATAACAAAGATACAATACAAACACTTAAAGATGGCAAACTTTATATACAGTATTAGGAAAATTTGAAGATTTTCATACATTCTCCATGATCACTGGATCCACCATACAGAAAGTCTTAAATCCAAACACAGATGAATTCAAATAGCACCATAGTTAGTTAAAAACAACACAGCAGGTCACCAACAGGAGCTGGATGGTGAGGTTCTGCTGCTTTTACTTCCACCTGGAGCTGAAATGAAAATCAAGCTGCTTCTGCTTCATGCAGAGAAATAAGCAGAAGCTATGGAGGGCTTTGTTCGCTGAGGGAACTCTGAAAAGAAGAAAGAAGAAAGAAAAACGACGTCAATCTAAAACCCAAAGCCTTTATTATGATGACGTTGCTTTATTTCCATAAAGACAGACACATTTGCATTACACTACAAACATTCAACTCAAAGGATGTATTGTGGAAATGATCACGGTGCCCAGCAACAGAAACACCTGCTTCATGCAGTGATTGGCCAGGTGTGTGAAGTAGACACTATTTAAACTCTTGTGTGTATTTAACTCAATGCAACCGCATGAAGAGGCTGAACATTATCAACATGTCTATGATTAATGGTGCTGACACTACAAACAAACACAAAGCAGGGAGAGTTGTGTGTGAGAGATGGGAACAACAGGCACGAACACTTTGCTAGCCTCGTGATGTTCTCTTCTAGACCAGTATTGACTGTTAATGATGAATATGCTGAAGCTCGTTGTCCATGCAGTTTTACCTTTGAGAAGCAGATTAGACGACAGACCGTAGATGGGGATGCTATCATCTCTCTTCTCAAAGTATGGAGTTATATATTTGATATCTCCATGGAGTTATATAGTTGATATCTCCATGGAGTTATATAGTTGATCTCTACATGGAGTTATATAGTTGATATCTCCATGGAGTTATATAGTTGATATCTACATGGAGTTATATATTTGATATCTACATGGAGTTATATATTTGATATCTACATGGAGTTATATAGTTGATCTCTACAAGGAGTTATATAGTTGATATCTCCATGGAGTTATATAGTTGATATCTCCATGGAGTTATATAGTTGATCTCTACATGGAGTTATACAGTATATCTCAAAAGTGAGTACACCCTTTAGATTTTTGCAAATATTCTGTTATATCCTTTCAGGGGATAACATTATCCTACTGAAACTTTGATATAACTTAAAGTAGTCAGTGTGCTGCTTGAATAACAGTATAGATTTATTGTCCTTTGAAAATTACTCAGTTACAAAGCTGTTAATGTCTAAACAGCTGGCAACAAAAGTGAGTACACCCCATAGTGGAACATGCTAATTGTGCCCAAAGATGTTGTTTTCCCGCCTGGTGTCATGTGGACTCGTTAGTGTTACAAGGATTCAGGTGTAAATGATAAGCAGGGCGTTAAATTTGGTGTTTTGGACCAATTTCTCTGAATGCTGGGACAACATGGCACCTCATGGCAAGGAAATCTTGAGCGGCTGAAAAAAGGATTATTGCGCTTCACAAAGATGGCCTTGGCTATAAGAAGATTGCCAACACCATGAAAATGAGTTGCAGCACAGTGGCTAAGATCATACAGCGGTTTTCCAGGCAGGTTCCACTCGGAAGGCCTCGCCAGGGTCGACCAAAGAAGTTGAGTCCACGTGCTCAGCGTCATATCCAGAGGTGGTTTCCAAAAATAGACGTGCGATGCTTCCAGCATTGCTGCAAGAGGTTGCAGAAGTGGGATGTCAGCTGTCAGCGCCCAGACCATACGCCGCACACTGCATCAAAACGGTTTGTATGGCCGTCGCCCCAGACTTAGAATCCAGACCGGCAGAGTCTCCACTGAGAACAAGAAGAACAGTGAACATTGAACCTGCGTCCTTCAGTCCTCAGACTTATATCCTAACAGTATTGTTTTGAAACTAAATTCCCCCAAAGACAGGACACGCGTGTTCAAACGGAGAGCAGGCTAAAGTCTGATTTAAAGCTTGAATAAGAAAGTGCAACAGAGTCAGATGCTGAGTCCTCTGCAGACTGAATGCATTGCACAGTGTGTGCTCACGTGAGTCTGATGGCTTGCTGCACTGATCGCTGTCCGGCAGGCGTCACATCAGCAGCAGCTTTGCCTGTCTGAGGATAAAACTGTGCCTGTGAAGACACACACAGATCTTTAACTGGGGTCAGTGTTATCAAACAGGACATGTTATGTAATATGTGGCCCTAATGTGGCTGGATTTAAAAGTAGAACAGGTTTAGTTTGGCTCACAGGATGTCCTACCCTCAGTGCTGGTGCTGTGGATAGAAGTGAAGGATTGTCCACAGAGTCAGGAGACTGGGGCTTTGTGGAGAGCTGCTTTTCATTGAGCTGCTTGTTGAGCCAATTTATAACTGCGGGAAAAGAAAAGGATTACAGAGACATGGTGCTTTGATCTTCACACTATTAGACTAATATTTATTATCAGTTTAATGTTTGTCAAGAATTCTTAAAGTCTTTCAAATATAATAAGGCTGATTATAAACACATGGGCTGGTCACATGCTTCTTCTTAGTTTTCATCCAACTACGAGATCTGGTGACGGTGAAGTTGGACTATACAGAATACCGGAGCCAATTGTGGTCCAGTATGTAATTTACATACACTGAGAACGGACTTTCTGCTCAAGTAGGGGACATCATGTGTCCTTAAGTCAACAACAATATGAATACATATTACATATACAGATGCGAGAGAAGGAGGAGATGCTAATTTATCACTTTCTGACAACAAGGTCATTGATGTGAGGAAATATGAATCCAAGCAAAGTGCTGATGTGTCTTAAAACATGTCTGAGTGGATAAACACTGATGGACTAAGAAGTTTATAAGTGACTATCGATGGCAGTGGATCCTTTCATCATTGAAATGAGTGACCTCACCATTCTCGTTTGTTTTCAACACCTCTCTGCTTTCATTTAGCTTCTGTACCGTCGTCTCCAACTGCTCCTTCACTTTTGAAACCTGTAATATACAAAGGATATTTTCATCAAGTTCATATCAAATCATTTCTTTTGAATTCGTTAGCCTCCACGGTGAATGAAGGTGAACACTTTTGCAGTAGTAAACGTACCACTAGATAAACAAGACTTATACAGCACGAGTGAAGTGTGAGTTTGTAAACGGTTGGTGTGTTGATTGCAAGTTTCATCACCATACGATATTATATCCATTCTTTGGACAACAATGCGATATTTGTTATCATCCAGAATGCAGCAGCCCGACTGGTCTTCAACCTACCCAAGTTCTCCCACACTACACCGCTTCTCCGCTCCCTTCACTGGCTAACAGTGGTGGCCCAAATCTGCTTCAAGACTCTGGTGCTGGCCTACCGTGCTTTGAATGGATCAGCCCCTTCCTACATCCAGGCCATGGTCGAACCATACACCCAGCATGTTCACTTTGCTCTGCGTCGATCAATCGGTTCACCACTCCCTCACTACGAGTGGGATCCAGATTTCCCTCAAACAAAACCCGCCTGTTTGCTATCCTGGCTCCAAAATGGTGGAACGACCTCCCCATTGATGTCAGGACAGCAGACAGTCTTCACACCTTCTACTGAAAACTCACCTGTTTCGACTGCACCTCAGCGAATGAAACAAAACTGTTCTTTGTATGTTGCACTTGTATTGCTTTGGCTTATTTGTAGCCAATAGTTGAATTCCTATTCTATTGTTTCTTATTTTAAGCTATTGTTCTGCACTTAAAGGATTGTACCAATTTGAAGATAATGTACTCGAAAGACTCTTGCTGTTCAGAGTTGTATCCTCATGTTTGTTTGCACTTTTTGTAAGTCGCTTTGGACAAAAGTGTCAGCTAAATGAACTGTAATGTAATCAAAGTGTGCCATGATACGATTTGGATTGGATGCGATACAGGGGCCTGCGATCGATATGAGACTATATCATGTGCCCATTTAACAGTCATGAAAAGCAACTAAAATATGATTCCCTTTAACAACATACTCTCCAGAATCTCCTTATTGACATCATGTATATGTAGATATAAGTCAGCGCTGCTAGTTTACAGTGGTATTTAAAACCTACCTGTTCATTCTTACTGATGAGCTGCTGCCGAGTGCTCTGGAGATCCTTTTCAACATTCTGAAGTTTTTCTGATGTTTCCTGGAGGACCTTCTCCTGTGACACAGTCACAGTGTTTTTGACTTTTATTTTTCCAACTAGGCCTCGAACTTCTCCCTGCAGCTTCTTAATGATACCATTAGCCTGGATTCAAAAGGAATAGAAGGCAGTAAGAAAGTGGAGCCTGGATCCTGTGGCAACAGCAACATTACTCATTGACTCAAAGACAGAGGTCAAACGCAAAGTGATGAAGCCTGATACTTAGAATCCAGGGTTTCCTTCATGTGTTCAGCAGTAGGCAGCCTCACAAACCTTTATCAGCTCCTCAGAAAGAGATTTCACTGTTGCCTCAAGTTTTTTACTCTGAAGTTCTTTACTTCCAGCATTTTCTTCCATCGATACCTAGAAAACATAAAACATAAGGGTTAAAATACATTAACAGAGAACCTACCTTAAGAATAAATCTGGTGTCTAGATTTTTCTCACTGTCAATAAATCCCTTTAAAAACACCCAAAGCATAATGCGTTAGTTTATTACTCAATACCAGACATGCAAACTCTCAATGATGAAAACAGATCAATTAACTCTGTCAATGGTTTTTCCCCGTCAAGTGAAAGAATCAACATTTGTTGGATGTATGAGCAATGGAATGACAGGGAAGCCATCTGGTCCAGGTGCTTGTTCAGGATACCTGAACATTTGTTATGACTTTAAGACCTTTTAAATACCTCTAAAGGCGGTTTAACCTCCAATTATCGCCAAGACCATATTCCTGTCACTATGGTGCAGCGGGATGGGAGGGAGAGTGGCCCGAAGGCTCTGCGATAGAGGAGAAGAGGTTGTCTCGCTTGCAGACCTAATACGGTTTCTTTCATTGGTTCGTGAAGTGTTGTTAACTCGGCTCATTAAGGTCTCGTGAGATTGGGATTCACAGCATCATCTCTTCTCAAACCAATTTAACTGTGCCTCTAAAATGTTATTAGACCAGGTTGATGCGATATTGTGTCAATCAGGATATGAAATACAATATATGATACACATGTTAAGTTGCAGTGTGTTGTTTTGGCTTTTCAGGAGATTGAAAAAGGACACATTTGAAGTAGCTCTTACCTTCTGCTGCTGGGTGGCTTCCAGCACCTCTTTTGTGCGGCGCATGAGCTGATCCTTATCTTTGATCTCCTGCTCCAGAACAGCCACTTTCATCTGCAGCTGGCTCACCAAACGCTCCTTGTCATGGACCTCTGTGTCCAGGGTGCTGTTCTCCCTCCTGAGAGACAGGACCTGCTGCTTGGAACGCTGGCACTCCTTCACACAGAACAGCACATGTAGTCATCATTCTTTGAACTAGAGACCAAATTGCATGGGAACCACTCCAGACGCAACAGCAAATTATTTTCTGTTTGGGGGGGATCCCTTTGCCCCTCTTGCTCACACCCATCTTTGAACTCAGCCTTTATTTTGATCTCAACTACACATCTGTACAGTTTTGTGATGTCAAATCTGGCCAGCATTTGCATGACTGTATTTGCACTATTGCAAAGTAATCTATGTCAAAATCCAGAAAGAAATTCCTGGTTTCTGCAACAGTAGGTGTCCCAAGAACACATTTTGCAATGATGACACACACAGACTCACAAGGTGAAAACAGCACCCGTGTCTCTGTCACGGCTGGTAATAACGCTCATCATCTCAAGAGGTGACACCACAGTACCCCTTCAGATAAAAGGGAAGTCAGTTCAAATGTAGTTGATCTTCAGAGGTAACCTGCGTGTGTGTGTGTGTGTGTGTTTGTGTGTGTGTTCCTCTGATTAGCTTTTGATTGTTGGCAATGTAGTTTATGTAATGCTGAGCAGATCGTTTAAATCGCACAGCATGTTGCTTTAGTGACGTTGTAGAGCAGTTGTGATAAAATCTGTGATGCAATGTTGGTGTATATAGACGGAATCGGAGTTTCGGGCTTCCGGTGGAATCGCAATGCATGCTGGTGTGGCAAGCCTAGAAAAGTGAGCACCAACTCCACAAGGGCCGCCATATTGGATTTCTTCTCTACGTGTTTACATTGTATTTAGCTTATTTTTCAAGCGTGTTTACATTGTGTTTGGCTAGTTTTTAGTGTGTAAGCGGAAGCCCGAAACTCCGATTCCGTCTATAGGTCAGCTTAATGCCTTTAATACAGGTGCTGACACGTTACATCTTGGTATGCCCATGTGATGACGTCAGCGCTGTGTTTGATACAGTGGATCTTTACAATTCAATAGTTTCATTCATATCATTACTTGTATAGCAAAAAGCTAAATCATTTCCTAAAAGGTTTTTCTGGGAATAGATCCTGAACCAAGGTCAAAGGTTGATATGAAGGGAACAAAGCTGCAACACATTCCTCCAGGACTGCTGAAGTTCCTGTGTGAGCCAACCAACTGAGAGCAGTGTCCTCGACGCCAACCCAGGTTTTAGGTCTGTCAATTAAAGAAGAGGTGAACCTGACAGTAGAGAACACTGTGCTGTGCTGGACACATGGAAAGACGTCTCAATAATATCAAGTAGTGTGGGACGCACCGCCATTGTCTTGTCTTGTAGGTTAAATGTTAACCAGATATTCAGTGAAACTTCCATTTGTTTCACATTGTAGTTTGATACATTGTTATTATAATGTGAAAGGAATTGCTCTTACTGCTGAACCCACAGAGAATGATCCTCTTAATCTGCAGCTCTCCTCAGATTTATAGCTTTATGGTGAGTAAATAAACTCAATGTTTATCTGTTCGACCCACAACTTCACTTTTAGAGCTAAAAGAGAGAATATTGGACACCAAAATGAATGTTACATGTTACTAGATGAATGGTAATGTTGCTCTGTAACTGTTGGATGTGGAAATAAGGAACTGTTTGTTAGCACGTTCCCCATAGCAACTTAAAGGTGAGGACATTGCAATATTGTGTTGACAACTTTATTCCGCAGCACCTTAAAACCTCAGTTATTGCAGATTTAAAACTCCGTATTCTGGAGCCAGCCTATCACTTACCTCCTCTGCTCCCACTAGTTTAATCTTCAGGTCTCTGATGACAGACTCGTTCTTGTATTTCCGCTCTGTCAGCTCTCTGCAGGAGGCCTCCAGCTCTGTGAGCCTGCTGTGAAGCTGTAGGCTGCTTGTCTTATGAGAACTCTCCAGCTCCTGACGGAGCTTGTCAGTCTGCTGCTGAAGCCTGCTCTGTAACTGAAAGACAAATAAATGTGCAGCAAAATCCACCTCTTTACTATTAATATGTAAGCATGTTAAATTCCAAATAAATTATTGCTTCCCTAATAAATCATCATAATTCCTTTCAGAGCTATGAGAAATCGATAACAACACATCTGTTGTGGAGAAACAAGATCGCTAATACAAGTCCTTTTTTTAAACCTGGGTTCAATGTCCTTTAATGCATTAGAAAGATAGAGGAGACTTACCTCTGCAGCCTTCTCTCTCTCTGACTGTAACTCCTGAGAATGACGGCTGGACAGAGAGCTGCTCTGACTCGTCCACTCTGAACGCACTTTGTCCAACTCTTTAGTTTTCTCAGACAGAGTCTGTGTGACAAATACAGGTTTGTTAACATAAGTACTCTTTCTAATTTAACCACTCGATAAATGGATTACACTTCTATAGCTCTTTTCTACCTTAAGACCATTTGCCTCACATTCTCCTATTCAGCTGCCATGCAAGGCGCTGGCCTGCCTATCGGGAGCATGTTGGGGTTCAGTGTCTCACTAAAGGACACTCCAACATGCGTGCTAACCTGGTTTATATACCGTCGTAACAACAGCATTTAGAAATACTGTTAAAAAATAACAGCGGACATCTCCAAGACTGTGCCAAAGAGCTACAGCCCAAACATGGCAGGTTTTTTTATACTCTAGTGGCAAATGTATGTGGCATTTATGATTTCAACTCCTCTGACACGAGGACCACATTGATGTGTTTTTCATATTATTTATTCATATTATGAGGTGTTGTATGAATGTGTGGGACAGCAGTGGGCTGGGTGGGGGGGTGGGGGGGGGACCGACCGACCTACATAGGATGAGGAGAGGAGAGGAGAGAGGAGGAGAGAGAGAGAGAGATAGGAGAGAGAGAGACAGAGAGGAGACAGAGACAAGAGATAGAAGAGAGAGAGAGAGAGAGATGGAGAGAAGAGGAGAGAGACAGATGAGGAGAGAGAGAGAGACAGAGAGAGAGAAGAGGAGCGAGACAGAGACAGAGAGAGAGAGAGAGAGGATAGAGAGAGATAGATGGATAGATGAGAGAGAGAGAGAGAGACAGATAGAGATAGACAGAGAGAGAGAGACAGAGAGAGAGCAGAGAGGAGACAGAGAGAGACAGAGAGAGGAGAGTAGAGAGAGAGAGCGAGGAAGAGAGAGAGAGCGGGAGAAGAGAGAGAGAGAGGAGAGAGAGGAGCGGAGAGAGAGAGAGAGAGAGAGAGAGACGAGGAGAGAGAGAGAGAGCGAGAGAGAGAGAGAGAGAGAGACAGAGAGAGGAGGAGAGAGGAAGACAGAGAGACAGAGAGAAGAGAGACAGAGACAGAAAGAGAAGACAGAGAGAGAGGGAGAGAAAGAGAGAGAGAGAACAGACAGACAGACAGACAGACAGAGAGACAGTAGAGAGAGGAGACAGAGAGAGAAGAGGAAGGAGAGAGAGAGGAAGAGAGAGAGAGAACGAGAAGGAGAGAGAGAGAAGAGACACAGACAGAGACAGAAGGAGAGAGAAAGACAGAGAGAGAGAGGAGAAGAGACCAGAAGAGACAGAGGAGAGAGGACAGAGACAACAGAGAGAGAGAGAGAGACAGAGACAGAGACGAGAGCGTAGCAACGACAGAGAGAAGGAGAGAGACGAGGAATGACAGAAAGAGAGAGAGAGAGGAGACACCAGAGAGAGAGCGGGAGAGAGAAAGAGAGCAGAGAGACAGGAGAAGAGAGCAGAGAGGAGAGACAGAGAGAGAGACAACGAGAGACTAGAGAGAGAGACGAGAGACAGCGAGAGAGAGAACAGAGAGAGAGAGACAACGAGAGAGAGAGAGGAGAGAGACAGAGAGACAGAGAGACAGAGAGAGAGACAGCAGAGAGAAGAGACAGAGACAGACAGAGAGAGAGAGAGACAAGGAGAAGACAGAGAGAGAGAAGACAGAGACAGACAAGAGAGAGAGAGAGAGACAGACACGACAGACAGACAGAGGAGACAGAGGACAGGAGACGAGAGAGAGAGAGAGAGGAGGAGACACAGCGGAACAGAGCAGAGAGAGACTTCTACATGGGGTTATATAGTTGATCTCTACATGGAGTTATATATTTGATCTCTACATGGAGTTATATAGTTGATCTCTACATGGAGTTATATAGTTGATATCTCCATGGAGTTATATAGTTGATCTCTACATGGGGTTATATAGTTGATCTCTACATGGAGTTATATATTTGATCTCTACATGGAGTTATATAGTTGATCTCTACATGGGGTTATATAGTTGATATCTCCATGGAGTTATATAGTTGATCTCTACATGGAGTTATATATTTGATCTCTACATGGAGTTATATAGTTGATCTCTACATAGAGTTATATAGTTGATATCTCCATGGAGTTATATAGTTGATATCTACATGGAGTGATATAGTTGATATCTCCATGGAGTTATATATTTGATATCTCCATGGAGTTATATAGTTGATATCTCCATGGAGTTATATAGTTGATATCTCCATGGAGTTATATAGTTGATATCTACATGGAGTTATATAGTTGATATCTCCATGGAGTTATATAGTTGATATCTACATAGAGTTATATATTTGATATCTACATGGAGTTATATAGTTGATATCTCCATGGAGTTATATAGTTGATATCTACATAGAGTTATATAGTTGATATCTACATGGAGTTATATGGTTGATATCTCCATGGAGTTATATAGTTGATCTCTACATGGTGTTATATAGTTGATCTCTCCATGGAGTTATATATTTGATATCTACATGGAGTTATATAGTTGATCTCTACATGGAGTTATATAGTTGATATCTACATGGAGTTATATAGTTGATCTCTACATGGAGTTATATATTTGATCTCTACATGGAGTTATATAGTTGATCTCTACATGGAGTTATATAGTGTATATCTACATGGAGTTATATAGTTGATCTCTACATGGAGTTATATAGTTGATCTCTACATGGAGTTATATAGTGTATATCTACATGGAGTTATATAGTTGATATCTACATGGAGTTATATAGTTGATCTCTACATGGAGTTATATAGTTGATCTCTCCATGGAGTTATATATTTGATATCTACATGGAGTTATATAGTTGATCTCTACATGGAGTTATATAGTTGATATCTACATGGAGTTATATAGTTGATCTCTACATGGAGTTATATATTTGATCTCTACATGGAGTTATATAGTTGATCTCTACATGGAGTTATATAGTGTATATATACATGGAGTTATATAGTTGATCTCTACATGGAGTTATATAGTTGATCTCTACATGGAGTTATATAGTGTATATCTACATGGAGTTATATAGTTGATCTCTACATGGAGTTATATAGTTGATCTCTACATGGAGTTATATAGTTGATCTCTACATGGAGTTATATAGTTGATCTCTACATGGAGTTATATAGTGTATCTCTACATGGAGTTATATAGTTGATCTCTACATGGAGTTATATAGTGTATATCTACATGGAGTTATATATTTGATATCTACATGGAGTTATATATTTGATCTCTACATGGAGTTATATATTTGATATCTCCATGGAGTTATATAGTTGATATCTCCATGGAGTTATATAGTTGATATCTCCATGGAGTTATATAGTTGATATCTCCATGGAGTTATATAGTTGATCTCTACATGGAGTTATATAGTTGATATCTCCATGGAGTTATATATTTGATATCTCCATGGAGTTATATAGTTGATATCTCCATGGAGTTATATAGTTGATATCTCCATGGAGTTATATAGTTGATATCTCCATGGAGTTATATAGTTGATCTCTACATGGAGTTATATAGTTGATATCTCCATGGAGTTATATATTTGATCTCTACATGGAGTTATATAGTTGATATCTACACGGAGTTATATATTTGATATCTACATGGAGTTATATAGTTGATATCTCCATGGAGTTATATAGTTGATATCTACATAGAGTTATATATTTGATATCTACATGGAGTTATATAGTTGATATCTCCATGGAGTTATATAGTTGATATCTACATAGAGTTATATAGTTGATATCTACATGGAGTTATATGGTTGATATCTCCATGGAGTTATATAGTTGATCTCTACATGGTGTTATATAGTTGATCTCTCCATGGAGTTATATATTTGATATCTACATGGAGTTATATAGTTGATCTCTACATGGAGTTATATAGTTGATATCTACATGGAGTTATATAGTTGATCTCTACATGGAGTTATATATTTGATCTCTACATGGAGTTATATAGTTGATCTCTACATGGAGTTATATAGTGTATATCTACATGGAGTTATATAGTTGATCTCTACATGGAGTTATATAGTTGATCTCTACATGGAGTTATATAGTGTATATCTACATGGAGTTATATAGTTGATCTCTACATGGAGTTATATAGTTGATCTCTCCATGGAGTTATATATTGATATCTACATGGAGTTATATAGTTGATCTCTACATGGAGTTATATAGTTGATATCTACATGGAGTTATATAGTTGATCTCTACATGGAGTTATATATTTGATCTCTACATGGAGTTATATAGTGTATATCTACATGGAGTTATATAGTTGATCTCTACATGGAGTTATATAGTTGATCTCTACATGGAGTTATATAGTTGATCTCTACATGGAGTTATATAGTTGATCTCTACATGGAGTTATATAGTGTATCTCTACATGGAGTTATATAGTTGATCTCTACATGGAGTTATATAGTGTATATCTACATGGAGTTATATAGTTGATCTCTACATGGAGTTATATAGTTGATCTCTACATGGAGTTATATAGTGTATATCTACATGGAGTTATATAGTTGATATCTACATGGAGTTATATATTTGATCTCTACATGGAGTTATATATTTGATATCTCCATGGAGTTATATAGTTGATATCTACATGGAGTTATATAGTTGATCTCTACATGGAGTTATATAGTTGATCTCTCCATGGAGTTATATATTTGATATCTACATGGAGTTATATAGTTGATCTCTACATGGAGTTATATAGTTGATATCTACATGGAGTTATATAGTTGATCTCTACATGGAGTTATATATTTGATCTCTACATGGAGTTATATAGTTGATCTCTACATGGAGTTATATAGTGTATATATACATGGAGTTATATAGTTGATCTCTACATGGAGTTATATAGTTGATCTCTACATGGAGTTATATAGTGTATATCTACATGGAGTTATATAGTTGATCTCTACATGGAGTTATATAGTTGATCTCTACATGGAGTTATATAGTTGATCTCTACATGGAGTTATATAGTTGATCTCTACATGGAGTTATATAGTGTATCTCTACATGGAGTTATATAGTTGATCTCTACATGGAGTTATATAGTGTATATCTACATGGAGTTATATATTTGATATCTACATGGAGTTATATATTTGATCTCTACATGGAGTTATATATTTGATATCTCCATGGAGTTATATAGTTGATATCTCCATGGAGTTATATAGTTGATATCTCCATGGAGTTATATAGTTGATATCTCCATGGAGTTATATAGTTGATCTCTACATGGAGTTATATAGTTGATATCTCCATGGAGTTATATATTTGATATCTCCATGGAGTTATATAGTTGATATCTCCATGGAGTTATATAGTTGATATCTCCATGGAGTTATATAGTTGATATCTCCATGGAGTTATATAGTTGATCTCTACATGGAGTTATATAGTTGATATCTCCATGGAGTTATATATTTGATCTCTACATGGAGTTATATAGTTGATATCTACACGGAGTTATATATTTGATATCTACATGGAGTTATATAGTTGATATCTCCATGGAGTTATATAGTTGATATCTACATAGAGTTATATATTTGATATCTACATGGAGTTATATAGTTGATATCTCCATGGAGTTATATAGTTGATATCTACATAGAGTTATATAGTTGATATCTACATGGAGTTATATGGTTGATATCTCCATGGAGTTATATAGTTGATCTCTACATGGTGTTATATAGTTGATCTCTCCATGGAGTTATATATTTGATATCTACATGGAGTTATATAGTTGATCTCTACATGGAGTTATATAGTTGATATCTACATGGAGTTATATAGTTGATCTCTACATGGAGTTATATATTTGATCTCTACATGGAGTTATATAGTTGATCTCTACATGGAGTTATATAGTGTATATCTACATGGAGTTATATAGTTGATCTCTACATGGAGTTATATAGTTGATCTCTACATGGAGTTATATAGTGTATATCTACATGGAGTTATATAGTTGATATCTACATGGAGTTATATAGTTGATCTCTACATGGAGTTATATAGTTGATCTCTCCATGGAGTTATATATTTGATATCTACATGGAGTTATATAGTTGATCTCTACATGGAGTTATATAGTTGATATCTACATGGAGTTATATAGTTGATCTCTACATGGAGTTATATATTTGATCTCTACATGGAGTTATATAGTTGATCTCTACATGGAGTTATATAGTGTATATCTACATGGAGTTATATAGTTGATCTCTACATGGAGTTATATAGTTGATCTCTACATGGAGTTATATAGTGTATATCTACATGGAGTTATATAGTTGATCTCTACATGGAGTTATATAGTTGATCTCTACATGGAGTTATATAGTTGATCTCTACATGGAGTTATATAGTTGATCTCTACATGGAGTTATATAGTGTATCTCTACATGGAGTTATATAGTTGATCTCTACATGGAGTTATATAGTGTATATCTACATGGAGTTATATAGTTGATCTCTACATGGAGTTATATAGTTGATCTCTACATGGAGTTATATAGTGTATATCTACATGGAGTTATATAGTTGATATCTACATGGAGTTATATATTTGATCTCTACATGGAGTTATATATTTGATATCTCCATGGAGTTATATAGTTGATATCTACATGGAGTTATATAGTTGATCTCTACATGGAGTTATATAGTTGATCTCTCCATGGAGTTATATATTTGATATCTACATGGAGTTATATAGTTGATCTCTACATGGAGTTATATAGTTGATATCTACATGGAGTTATATAGTTGATCTCTACATGGAGTTATATATTTGATCTCTACATGGAGTTATATAGTTGATCTCTACATGGAGTTATATAGTGTATATATACATGGAGTTATATAGTTGATCTCTACATGGAGTTATATAGTTGATCTCTACATGGAGTTATATAGTGTATATCTACATGGAGTTATATAGTTGATCTCTACATGGAGTTATATAGTTGATCTCTACATGGAGTTATATAGTTGATCTCTACATGGAGTTATATAGTTGATCTCTACATGGAGTTATATAGTGTATCTCTACATGGAGTTATATAGTTGATCTCTACATGGAGTTATATAGTGTATATCTACATGGAGTTATATATTTGATATCTACATGGAGTTATATATTTGATCTCTACATGGAGTTATATATTTGATATCTCCATGGAGTTATATAGTTGATATCTCCATGGAGTTATATAGTTGATATCTCCATGGAGTTATATAGTTGATATCTCCATGGAGTTATATAGTTGATCTCTACATGGAGTTATATAGTTGATATCTCCATGGAGTTATATATTTGATATCTCCATGGAGTTATATAGTTGATATCTCCATGGAGTTATATAGTTGATATCTCCATGGAGTTATATAGTTGATATCTCCATGGAGTTATATAGTTGATCTCTACATGGAGTTATATAGTTGATATCTCCATGGAGTTATATATTTGATCTCTACATGGAGTTATATAGTTGATATCTACACGGAGTTATATATTTGATATCTACATGGAGTTATATAGTTGATATCTCCATGGAGTTATATAGTTGATATCTACATAGAGTTATATATTTGATATCTACATGGAGTTATATAGTTGATATCTCCATGGAGTTATATAGTTGATCTCTACATGGTGTTATATAGTTGATCTCTCCATGGAGTTATATATTTGATATCTACATGGAGTTATATAGTTGATCTCTACATGGAGTTATATAGTTGATATCTACATGGAGTTATATAGTTGATCTCTACATGGAGTTATATATTTGATCTCTACATGGAGTTATATAGTTGATCTCTACATGGAGTTATATAGTGTATATCTACATGGAGTTATATAGTTGATCTCTACATGGAGTTATATAGTTGATCTCTACATGGAGTTATATAGTGTATATCTACATGGAGTTATATAGTTGATATCTACATGGAGTTATATAGTTGATCTCTACATGGAGTTATATAGTTGATCTCTCCATGGAGTTATATATTTGATATCTACATGGAGTTATATAGTTGATCTCTACATGGAGTTATATAGTTGATATCTACATGGAGTTATATAGTTGATCTCTACATGGAGTTATATATTTGATCTCTACATGGAGTTATATAGTTGATCTCTACATGGAGTTATATAGTGTATATCTACATGGAGTTATATAGTTGATCTCTACATGGAGTTATATAGTTGATCTCTACATGGAGTTATATAGTGTATATCTACATGGAGTTATATAGTTGATCTCTACATGGAGTTATATAGTTGATCTCTACATGGAGTTATATAGTTGATCTCTACATGGAGTTATATAGTTGATCTCTACATGGAGTTATATAGTGTATCTCTACATGGAGTTATATAGTTGATCTCTACATGGAGTTATATAGTGTATATCTACATGGAGTTATATAGTTGATCTCTACATGGAGTTATATAGTTGATCTCTACATGGAGTTATATAGTGTATATCTACATGGAGTTATATAGTTGATATCTACATGGAGTTATATATTTGATCTCTACATGGAGTTATATATTTGATATCTCCATGGAGTTATATAGTTGATATCTACATGGAGTTATATAGTTGATCTCTACATGGAGTTATATAGTTGATCTCTACATGGAGTTATATAGTGTATATCTACATGGAGTTATATAGTTGATATCTACATGGAGTTATATATTTGATCTCTACATGGAGTTATATATTTGATATCTCCATGGAGTTATATAGTTGATATCTACATGGAGTTATATAGTTGATCTCTCCATGGAGTTATATAGTTGATCTCTACATGGAGTTATATAGTTGATATCTACATGGAGTTATATAGTTGATATCTCCATGGAGTTATATAGTTGATATCTACATAGAGTTATATATTTGATATCTACATGGAGTTATATAGTTGATATCTCCATGGAGTTATATAGTTGATATCTACATAGAGTTATATAGTTGATATCTACATGGAGTTATATGGTTGATATCTCCATGGAGTTATATAGTTGATCTCTACATGGAGTTATATAGTTGATCTCTCCATGGAGTTATATATTTGATATCTACATGGAGTTATATAGTTGATCTCTACATGGAGTTATATAGTTGATATCTACATGGAGTTATATAGTTGATCTCTACATGGAGTTATATATTTGATCTCTACATGGAGTTATATAGTTGATCTCTACATGGAGTTATATAGTGTATATCTACATGGAGTTATATAGTTGATCTCTACATGGAGTTATATAGTTGATCTCTACATGGAGTTATATATTGTATATCTACATGGAGTTATATAGTTGATATCTACATGGAGTTATATAGTTGATCTCTACATGGAGTTATATAGTTGATCTCTCCATGGAGTTATATATTTGATATCTACATGGAGTTATATAGTTGATCTCTACATGGAGTTATATAGTTGATATCTACATGGAGTTATATAGTTGATCTCTACATGGAGTTATATATTTGATCTCTACATGGAGTTATATAGTTGATCTCTACATGGAGTTATATAGTGTATATCTACATGGAGTTATATAGTTGATCTCTACATGGAGTTATATAGTTGATATCTACATGGAGTTATATAGTTGATCTCTACATGGAGTTATATATTTGATCTCTACATGGAGTTATATAGTTGATCTCTACATGGAGTTATATAGTGTATATCTACATGGAGTTATATAGTTGATCTCTACATGGAGTTATATAGTTGATCTCTACATGGAGTTATATAGTGTATATCTACATGGAGTTATATAGTTGATCTCTACATGGAGTTATATAGTTGATCTCTACATGGAGTTATATAGTTGATCTCTACATGGAGTTATATAGTTGATCTCTACATGGAGTTATATAGTGTATCTCTACATGGAGTTATATAGTTGATCTCTACATGGAGTTATATAGTGTATATCTACATGGAGTTATATAGTTGATCTCTACATGGAGTTATATAGTTGATCTCTACATGGAGTTATATAGTGTATATCTACATGGAGTTATATAGTTGATATCTACATGGAGTTATATATTTGATCTCTACATGGAGTTATATATTTGATATCTCCATGGAGTTATATAGTTGATATCTACATGGAGTTATATAGTTGATCTCTACATGGAGTTATATAGTTGATCTCTACATGGAGTTATATAGTGTATATCTACATGGAGTTATATAGTTGATATCTACATGGAGTTATATATTTGATCTCTACATGGAGTTATATATTTGATATCTCCATGGAGTTATATAGTTGATATCTACATGGAGTTATATAGTTGATCTCTCCATGGAGTTATATAGTTGATCTCTACATGGAGTTATATAGTTGATATCTCCATGGAGTTATATAGTTGATATCTCCATGGAGTTATATATTTGATCTCTACATGGAGTTATATAGTTGATATCTACATGGAGTTATATAGTTGATATCTACATGGAGTTATATATTTGATATCTACATGGAGTTATATAGTTGATATCTCCATGGAGTTATATAGTTGATATCTCCATGGAGTTATATATTTGATCTCTACATGGAGTTATATAGTTGATATCTCCATGGAGTTATATAGTTGATATCTCCATGGAGTTATATATTTGATCTCTACATGGAGTTATATAGTTGATATCTACATGGAGTTATATAGTTGATATCTACATGGAGTTATATATTTGATATCTACATGGAGTTATATAGTTGATATCTCCATGGAGTTATATAGTTGATATCTACATGGAGTTATATATTTGATATCTACATGGAGTTATATAGTTGATATCTACATGGAGTTATATAGTTGATCTCTCCATGGAGTTATATAGTTGATCTCTACATGGAGTTATATAGTTGATCTCTACATGGAGTTATATAGTTGATCTCTACATGGAGTTATATAGTTGATCTCTACATGGAGTTATATAGTTGATCTCTACATGGAGTTATATAGTTGATATCTACATGGAGTTATATAGTTGATATCTCCATGGAGTTATATAGTTGATCTCTACATGGAGTTATATATTTGATCTCTACATGGAGTTATATAGTTGATATCTCCATGGAGTTATATAGTTGATATCTACATGGAGTTATATAGTTGATATCTACATGGAGTTATATAGTTGATATCTACATGGAGTTATATATTTGATATCACCATGGAGTTATATAGTTGATATCTACATGGAGTGATATAGTTGATATCTCCATGGAGTTATATATTTGATATCTCCATGGAGTTATATAGTTGATATCTCCATGGAGTTATATAGTTGATATCTCCATGGAGTTATATAGTTGATCTCTACATGGAGTTATATAGTTGATATCTCCATGGAGTTATATATTTGATCTCTACATGGAGTTATATAGTTGATATCTACACGGAGTTATATATTTGATATCTACATGGAGTTATATAGTTGATATCTCCATGGAGTTATATAGTTGATATCTACATAGAGTTATATAGTGTATATCTACATGGAGTTATATAGTTGATATCTACATGGAGTTATATAGTTGATCTCTACATGGAGTTATATAGTTGATCTCTCCATGGAGTTATATATTTGATATCTACATGGAGTTATATAGTTGATCTCTACATGGAGTTATATAGTTGATATCTACACGGAGTTATATAGTTGATCTCTACATGGAGTTATATATTTGATCTCTACATGGAGTTATATAGTTGATCTCTACATGGAGTTATATAGTGTATATCTACATGGAGTTATATAGTTGATCTCTACATGGAGTTATATAGTTGATCTCTACATGGAGTTATATAGTGTATATCTACATGGAGTTATATAGTTGATATCTACATGGAGTTATATATTTGATCTCTACATGGAGTTATATATTTGATATCTCCATGGAGTTATATAGTTGATATCTACATGGAGTTATATAGTTGATCTCTCCATGGAGTTATATAGTTGATCTCTACATGGAGTTATATAGTTGATCTCTACATGGAGTTATATAGTTGATCTCTACATGGAGTTATATATTTGATCTCTACATGGAGTTATATAGTTGATCTCTACATGGAGTTATATAGTTGATCTCTCCATGGAGTTATATAGTTGATCTCTACATGGAGTTATATAGTTGATCTCTACATGGAGTTATATAGTTGATCTCTACATGGAGTTATATAGTGTATCTCTACATGGAGTTATATAGTTGATCTCTACATGGAGTTATATAGTTGATCTCTACATGGAGTTATATAGTGTATATCTACATGGAGTTATATAGTTGATCTCTACATGGAGTTATATAGTTGATCTCTACATGGAGTTATATAGTGTATATCTACATGGAGTTATATAGTTGATATCTACATGGAGTTATATATTTGATCTCTACATGGAGTTATATATTTGATATCTCCATGGAGTTATATAGTTGATATCTACATGGAGTTATATAGTTGATCTCTACATGGAGTTATATAGTTGATCTCTACATGGAGTTATATAGTGTATATCTACATGGAGTTATATAGTTGATATCTACATGGAGTTATATATTTGATCTCTACATGGAGTTATATATTTGATATCTCCATGGAGTTATATAGTTGATATCTACATGGAGTTATATAGTTGATCTCTCCATGGAGTTATATAGTTGATCTCTACATGGAGTTATATAGTTGATCTCTACATGGAGTTATATAGTTGATCTCTACATGGAGTTATATATTTTATCTCTACATGGAGTTATATAGTTGATCTCTACATGGAGTTATATAGTTGATATCTCCATGGAGTTATATATTTGATCTCTACATGGAGTTATATAGTTGATATCTACACGGAGTTATATATTTGATATCTACATGGAGTTATATAGTCCACTACAACTCTGATGTCAGATCGAAGCAAAGAAATGTGTTTCATGTAGTCTCCTATTTGAGATGGTTAATGTTCCACCATCAATCTAAAAAGCTTTTTCTCACAGATTCCAAGTTTGAAATCATTTAGGGTATCACAGCTGTCCTCAGGACGAGCCCTGAACTTCATCAAATGTGTCAGGACATTTGTATTGGTGCTTATATACTTATATATAGACGTGATGTTCATTGTGTGTCACCCTTTGTTTTCTATGTAATCCCATGTATCTTGATGCATATCGTCATGTTGGAATATACCAAGCCTCATCCCAGCAATGATGTGCGTCCACTCTTCAGCAGTAATTTGATCACATGCACTCTCCAGATGGGAACATCCCAGCTACTGTATCCTGGCTTCTTTTGTCTTTGTGACGTGACAGTGTGTGCTCCTCGCATCCAATAACATCAGACACTGTGCTCCACTTCCAAGAGTGTCACCAGTAATACTGTAAATACTTTGACAGCCCTGTTTTCTTTTTCTCAACATTAAGAAGAGGGCTTGGAACTTTCCAGTCGCCTGTCCTTCAGCTCCGCTAAAATATATGCTAATTTATGATCTTATGTCAAATTTCTTCAAATACTAGTTGTATCACGTGATTGGTACACAATTATGACATGTGACTTGGAGTCAATCATCAGGATAGGGAAATGAACTCTACCTCAGACTACAATATATGGCTTTTTGTTTAGTTACTCTGGGTCTTCTCTGCAGGGTATCCTTTTGGCCAATGTGCGGGCCTGATGAAGGGCTACGGGATGTCTGTGATGTCCTTTGTTTCACCAAAACTTGGCTGGATCCTGGACTACCGGAAGGAGGAGACGTGTGCTTTAAGGTGAATAATGCACAATTAGACATGAACAATATGAATGTTAAAGAATGTGTTGACCTATTATTATGACCCACAGTAGGTATCTACTGAGCCCTTCTCTTTAAGCCTGACCTAAAGTAACCTCTTTAGGTTTAGTTAGTTAGTTTACTCAAAGAGCAGCTGCTCTGCTGTTCCACCAGGCCTTACATTTACATTATATCTGTATAAACTACACTGGCTGGCCAAACTGATTGGGAGTTTGATGGGAATGCCATGGCCAGCTCCTACTCTTTATCTAGTTCCACAAATCTTACAATTAACCACTAATTACCATACCTTCTGGCATCAACACATTACCATGCCTTAATCATGTCCCTTGACCGGTCTTACTGAAGAAAAAGGTTTCCATATGAATGTGTGTATGAGTGCAGACCACGCATTCATGTGAATGAGGCCAGTTCCGAATCAAATGAACAAACAGGAGGTCTGTTGGCTGAGTTGTGGTATAGCTTGTTTATTAATGGTATATTTTTGCATAGGGAAACATACTCATTTCCAGTAATGAATCCATCAGCATTTGCTGATAGCAATGGCTAAGTATGGTTATAATGACATATCATCAAAGATGTTGATATCCCCCACAGCAGAATAACATTAGGTCAGAAACACTGGTTCAGACAGCTGTCACTCAAACTCACAGGAACAGAAAGTCCAACCTTGAACAGGAAGTTGTGATTCCATGACTTCAGAAGAAGACATAACATAACATAATTTCCTGCCCCTGTCTAAATGCAGTCTGAGAGGAACAGGTTACATCATGCAAATAAAGGTTGATTATTGACATTAGCTTCCAAAGGAAAAGGTTAAAGCTGCTACAAACTACATCCAGTCCAGAGGAGCAGCCCTCTCCACAGTGAACATCACAACTGGCCTCTACCTCTACCGCTATTATGTTCTTATATTGGGATACTAAGTCATGCATTATTGTGTGTTTCTGGTTGGCTGTCAGGTGTCAATTGAATTGTTTATCAACTTAATAAGTCAAGTTAGACAAGAATGTTCTTTAATGTGTTCTTGAGGAAGGGATATAAGTGGTATGATAATTCACGCTGACATGTTGACTTCACCTCAACCTTTTCTATTGTTTTGAGGTATTGGGGGAACTCCATATAACGTCCTGATGTACAGTTCATGTGGAAAGGACTGTGGTCTGTGTGGACTGTAGTCATGCAATAACTGATGAAAGCTGTCCATGCCTATGCTCTCTCTGATGTAAGGGATATATATCTGAAAGCAAGCAAAGCAGTCCTTTACTATAATATCTGAAAAGTTAGGAGAAAAAAATCCTTAAAATATGCGACTGCATTAAAATGTTTTCTGAGAAAAAACTCTTTCGTTCATTACAAACTGTCTTCAGCACATGGAGTATACAGTGTGCAGAAGCAACGCACCCACAGGTACGCAAAGGAATCAAAATGGCATTGCTGTCACAGGAAAACTCTACAAAATCTGATTTTGAGTAACGAAGAGAGGTTTTCCAACTGCTGTGAGTCTGATTACAGAAAGCTGTTTGAATTCAATTCAAGTTAGAAAGAGCAAAAAGAAACATATATTGGAGTTACAAGGTTTTCAGGCTACAGCAGCAGTAGGATAGTGTTGAATAAGAATAGAAGTCTATAGAAAAGAGCCCTCTATGAGAACATCCCCGAACTGTGTACATATCCTTTTCTTCATCAAACAGCATTCAGCTACAGATCTGATCAACTGCTAACAAACAGCAGCACTGCTGTTCACTTACAATACTAACCCTGACCCGCCCTCACAATGTAAAGCATGATTCTGATATGATGCATCTGAACACAAACATTTTTGGTTATTCTCTGCTAACAGTGCTAACAGCGGTGAGAACATCATTTAAGTTTGGGGCGGCAGTAGTTTAGTCCGGAGGGACTTGGCTTGGGAACCGGAGGGTCACCAGTTCAAGTCCCTGAACAGACCAACGATGGAGAGTGGACTGTTGGCCTCCTGCTGAGGTGCCCTTGAACAAGGCACTGGACCCCCACACTGCTCCCCGGGCGCTGTATAGTAGCTGCCCACTGCTCCTAATACTAGGATGGGTTAAATGTCACTGTGTTGTGTACATGTGTGACCATTAAAAGAGAATTCAAAATCCTCCATTAAAAAAACACCAAACTCTCTCCCAATGAATAACAACAAGTAGCAAACAAATGTAACAGATCGTTGACAATGTGAAGAAACTATTCAAATAAGCAGATTTAGATTTTCTACCGGGGTAAAACTACAAGCAGCTTCGACCAAGATTAACTAAGCATCACTGGATCCAGTGATCTGTTAACACGGGGATACTGACCCCTGCATGAGACACACTGCAACATAATGGTGTGGTAGTAACAGTCAGCCAAGGTTCACAAAATCCAAAGTCGGTTGCAACTAATATGGAAGTGCTAATAATTGCATAGTTAAAGTTCTAATCTCGAAGATCTACTTTTTGTTCTATTTGGCGGCACCTCTGGCAATGAGCAGTGATTGCACGTGTTTTTTTGAATTTCACTTTTACTTGTTTCGCCTGTCGTTTTGCTTGTTCGGCCGTAGTATGCTAACCGATACTTGCAGCGTTAGCGGTATGTCTCTTCAACACACTAGCGAGTGTGTTGCGTTAGCTGTGCCGCTCTGGCGTTGTGATGGAATGCACTCACTAACTGTGAGCCGCTTGGGATTTTTCCAGGGAATGTCGCCACAGACTACGAGGTCATAATACTGCGACTACATAGGCTCAAACACTTACCTCATAACAGACATTTATCTAATGAAAATCTTCGATATTTTTAATTGAACTAATAGCTACTTAATAAATCAAGGATTGTAGAGTAGTTAACAGATGTTAGTGAATCAGTATGGAATTATCTTACTTGCTGAATCAAAGACTAAAACTAACACTGCATGTTTATTACAGACTTATTTAACTTATAAGTTATGGAGTTGATTACACTTAGTTGTTATTTGGCACACACATATTGTTTACTATGGGATATGGAATTAAGTATTAATCTAAATCTGCCATTTCCCTACTTTCCCCAAATGAGCGTTCTCAGCTCAGCATCTTCCTGCTCTGATGCCTCGTCTGTTATACTGGTATACTGAGCATCCGGACCGGACGGAGAAGAGAGAGCAACAAGAGAGACATTAGTTTCAGAGCCCAAAGATAATGACCAAGAAACAACTCAGTATGATGCAACAATGTGTTATACCCTAACTAAGGTGCTCATCTGCTCCCTCCTCTGGCTTTGGTAACCTTGTGTGAAGTGTATCACCACATCTTTAAGCTGCATTTGGAACGTGATAGTTTTTTCTAGTGCAAACCTGAAAGGAGGCAGACATAGGACACAGCTTTAGTCCCTGAATATAATCCCGCCTAAATGAAGAACCGTGAATGTTTCTAGATGTTCTTCAGCTCTTTGGGTTGTTTTATGGCTTGTTAGCTCAGGACCTGCACTCCGCCTCCACAGCCCAGCCTGAGCACCAGCCCCTGGGCTCAAATGTGTCACATGACCATGTGGTGCTTAAACACAACACGTACTGCAAAACACAGCATACAAATGAACTCAAAGCGAGCAGTAAAATGATAGGCACTGCTTGTTTTTTCACTTTCCATGTTGTTTACATGCTTGGTATATTTGAATAGAGCAGAGAAGGTAAGGAGAGCACATCACTCACTTTTGTCCAGACATCCTGAACACACTGTAATTGTTTATTGAACTACTACACAACTTCCCCTCACACAAGGCTTGGAAGAAATCTCCACTTTGATTGGCACCAGTGTTACCATAGTTACAAGAGTGTGTCTTGTCTCATTTTGGCTTGGTGGTGTTATTTTATTAATAATAATCAAATGTCTCTTTTAGTAGCTGTTGTAGAGACATCACAGTGCACAGCAGCCGTATGTAAGGAAGCTATGTGGCCTTTGTGTCGTCACATGGCTCCTCAGTGATGGAGAAAATATCCTGATGCTTGTAGTTTTAAGTGGCAGCCATGTGAGGACCACCACCACCCAGCTTCAGACCTGCAGACTCTGTTTACATTCTCTGGGATATATCACCATGGCCATATTATCTAGGACATTATAGTCTTTGAATGACAGAGGCATTGAAATTGTAACATGAAATTGTAATTACTGGCTGACCCAGGACCTGACCTAGGACCTGAGGACCTGACCCAGGACCTGAGGACCTGACCCAGGACCAGGGTCTGCCAGGTCTACTGCTCCCATTCAAAGCCCTAATTGTATTGTAAAGCGTGACATCAGTGTCTATCACTTTGTACTTGAATCTGATCCAATGTCAGATTTCTAAACACTGATATTAAAAGAACTCCTGTAGTGGATTGTGCAGCTTTAGTGGAAGTATGCATTCTAGATCTCTTTAACTCAACTTGACTGCCAGGATTGTCTCTCTCCCACTGCAAGTCTCACCTTTTATCATTCATCATCTCTCTCATGGCTAAACCTTTCCCATTTCATGGGTCCCTTACTCTGCGGCAAGGCCACCATCTTCAGAGAGCCAAATACACAATGTAACATTCTGTACATCCTTTATATGAGTGTATATATTTTTACACACACTCTTTAAAACTATAATGCTACTAGCAACATAATAAAAACAACTCAAGAAATAACTAAAAAAGAACCTAGAAGCCGAGTTGAGTAATAGTGTTAAGTGCATGCATCCATAGAAAACTCAAACCCATCGACCCTCAGCAGTGTCTTGTTTGATTTGTCACCATACAGGCAAATGGACGGTGTTAGTGCTGCAGAGTGTTTAACATGTTTCCATTACATGGGATTGAGTGGCTTGGCCACAACATATTCACAATATAGTATAAGACTTTTCCCTGCAATAAATACTATCAATGTGTTTGCATACTTAATATTAAAACAGGATGTGGAGAGAGCTGAACATGGCTTTTGTTTGTATTGTGAACATTGAGGCAGGACTGACCTCCTACCCTTCCATAGTGTCACACACAGCAACACTGTTACTGTCCACACACACCTATCAGCCAGTGGATCAGCTCTGTGAGCGCAATCATCACCTGGGGATGTCTTCCACAAAGATCCACACATTAAAGGAACAGATTTTCATGATTTTGGGTGCTACAGTTGCTTTTTCTAGTTTTTACCCAGAATAAGATGACAACATATATCTGTGTCCAGTTCATTGTTGACCTTAGAAACAGGATTTACTGGCTAAAAAATCTTAACTCAAGCCTTTTCTGAGTTTCCTTACGTCTGAGTTTGCTCAGCTGTCATGGACTGATTCACTTTGGTCATGTGATCAGAGTATAGATAAGTGTAGATGTGATACAGTATCCTAATCACTGATGCCCTCCAGGACAGGGGTTTATATCATGGGGCCGAAATTCCACACTTAGGTGACGGGATGACTTCAGAGCCAACAATGAGCTGGTGAAAGCTGGGAGATGTGGTTATCTGAGCTAAACATGTCTGTACTGTGTGCAGGCTGAGGCTGGAACACTTGTCCTCCTCATGTGACTCTGCATATGATCGCAAACAAATCTAATTCCCAAAATGTGGACTTGTCCTTCCACTGTGAAACAGTGCTCTCTTTATTTGGATGGCAGCAGAGCCTCCTCTGAAGCTAAAGAAAGCTTTCTTTAATACACCTTCTACACTGGTTAATGCCAAGCAATCACACATGCAGCTTTTTTTCTTGTTGTTTTGTAAGTGCTACCAGCTGTACCATGAAAAGTATGATCACTTTTATATAATGTATTATTGTTGTTTAACTAAAGGCAAGGCACATAATGTGTTTTATGAAATATCGTGCAAAATAGAAGTATAATAACAGGGCTATTATTAAAATGTAAAGAAATAGACAGCCCTTCAATCCACTGGTGTCTGCTGTAGTACAGAGTACATGGGAGGAAGGAGGAGCAGGACAGAGGGAGAGGTATCATCAGTTTGAGCCATGCATTCATTAGGTCAACACAGCCACCAGGGCAGCACCATGCAGTATACAACCAAAACCCAGCTCATATCAGCACCTTCAGTATAAAATCTGAACGCCTAGGAGACACTGACACTAGCCCCAAACCCTGGGAAAGAAAATGGAAAGGACAACCTGTGATCAGAATGAACGCAAATCCAATTCTCCACACGTGCAAGTGGAAAATATTTTACCTTCAGCAAAAAAGAATCACACTGATTCCTACAGTTTCACACTAACATTTCACGAAACAAAGAGACGGAAGGAAGAAGGAACAAGATGTGAGAGCGAACTGGAGTTCTGAGCCGAGTACTAACACACACATGGTCGGTGCATGTTGCATGTCCCGGCTGTGCGTGAGCTCTGAATGTTACTCTGAGAACCTTCAAATGTGATCTTCTACTACAGCCGGCTGCATCTTCCAGATGTCTGCTTTCTGCCCGTGCACGGAACAATAAAATATTTCCCCCGAGTGAAACCAATATATGAATCCAATTTTTCCACTAACTGTGCAACACTGCTCTACTCTTCTGCACTGGATGCTCAGACTACGGCAGTGGTTGGAAATATTGCATTTAAACTTTGGCTTGGCCATTAGAAAACATCTGATCTTTACAGGAAGATGGAAGACATGTGTGGGACCTCTGCTGTAAAACTAGTCTAATAATAATGAAGCAGCTCATGGAGTCACGTCCAGCTCCACCCCGTTGGGATTAACCCCACGCCAACATCTGATCACACCTCAACACAGAAACACCAATCCACATCCCCAGCAAACTATTTCAATATACTACATTATAGTGGCAAAGCCTTTGAGATTAAAATATGGCACAGATTATAAAATATTAGTCCCTAAAAATCTATTTTGTATTCAGTGTTTTCATCTCCAAAGAGGTGGTGTAGAAAATAGCAAAAGGCCAGGAGTATGTATTCAATTTTACAGATAAATATCAATAATGATTTAATTCATAATTAAATTCTGCTTCTACATTCAGATCTTTGACAACTACACACAGACTGAGTTGTTGTTCTACGAACATGTGGTTTCCAGATGCCGCTATTACCACGGATATAGATTCATGTTTGGATTCTATTAAGTACTAAGTACTCACCTTTAAAGTGTTCAAGAAGATTCTAATCAAAGTTCAAATGCAGCATGTAAGATATGAAGCTGTTCAATGTCTTTCAAAAGATTATCGACTATATTACGATGTGATAAGCCAGAATATTGCTTTGCCTCACTAAAGTACTGTCATAATGCAAATAATGTGTCAAGGTTGGACACAGAAAAGCAAGAAAGCTCTGGTTTGAAATGGTGATCTGTTGAGTGCTGCCAGTGGTGAATCATCAGGGTTTGAAACCAAGCCCAGCACTGCACCTGACCTGGACCCTTCTCCACAGACCACCACTCTACAGCTGGACAACAAACCTGGATTTTGTGCTCAGTTCAAGTCAGCATGCACATGACCTGCTGTCATAACCATGGACACAGTTCGCTGACATGCTGCATCATGAAGTGCAACGCCTGCTGTCTCCCTTTCTGATCTACACCCCGTCACTGTGCTCTCTGAGACACTAACACATCTCCTCAAAACAGAGCAGGCGTGAGTGTGGAAATGCAGGAACCATATTCACAATCTGACACACACACACACACACACACACAGACACACAGACACACACAGACACAGACACAGACACACACACACACACAACAGTTTCACATGAGTTCAGCAGACAGTTTACTGCTAGCTATGCTGCCACATGATCCTGTTTTTTTGTGGCAGGTGCACGGTGTCTCTGGCTGCTTGGAGAAGTTCTGATGAAATGATCAGGTCTGAAGGGAAGGAAGCAGCAGGATGTTCATGTAAAAAGATAGCAGAGCAGTACACTGGGCTGAACTCTACGGTGTCCTACTGTAGCAGTGTGTGTTGTGTTGGAGGAGGCATGAATATAGCTCTTATATCCCACTATTACTCATTGTTTTCTGATAAAAAAGCACAATCAAACAGTCTTAAGAACATGAGCTTAGCGAAGCAACTTAATGGTTTCAGGCTGATGATTGTCAATAAAAAAGACAAAGCCTCTGTCTTTAGGTGGGAAGAGAGAAAAAAACTGCTGTTTCAACTCAAAATCTTCTTCAGACATATCAATAATAAAAGTGCAAAGAAACATTACATATTAACTTCAGGATCTCTCTTTCTAGTCGCTTGAGGAAAAAAGGGAGGCTTATTTGCATATATCATAAGCAGCACCTGCAGCGGAGAGGGGCATTCTGGGTGTTGAGGGGGACGAGGTCTGTCTGTCCCAGGGAGGAGGCCTTTATCTGGGTTCAGGGTACAGGGTAAAGGCTGACATCCATTGCAGGGAAACAGGCCTCATCCTGGGAACAGGCTTCTTAGGATCTGCTGTGTGGAGGCCTGGTACTGGTCCAGTTCATCTGCATCACTCCATTGCTTTCACTTGACACTCACATCAGTGAGAAGCATTTAGTGTCACATGGCTGTGAGTGAGAGCAGCATCTTCTTCCATCCAGGCTGTCTCTTCTGGGTCCATACACATATATAAATATAGTATTACAGTATATTTATATATATGTATGCTTCTACAAAGATGAATATATTTTCCCTCTGCCGTTGTCTTGACAGCATTGTTTCCTCTCCTCCAGGACGGTACTGCCAGGACAAGCGTCTCTCCTCCAGAGGTCCCTCAGTTGCCCAGATACCAGGACTGGAACAGAGACAGAGAAAAAATGAACTTTCACTTTGAAATTAGTCCTATTATAATGATATTATATTATATTGTTATGAAATATTATTATGTATGACATCACACACAAGTACAAGTCCCCCCATCTTGGATCAAACATTGGTAATTAACACAATGTAAATAATATTATTCATGAATTTATATAGAAGAAACTGTAACCCTATATGAGGACATAATAAACTACTTTAAAGCTGCCATCAATCAGCAAATGTACGTAAAATCACTGAAATGCTTTGTTACACGCTTGAAATTGATACAAAGAGCAGATGGATCATTTGAGTGAATTATTATTTACATCGTTGGGCATAGCGTGCTTCTGCCTCAAAACTGAAATCACAGTGTGACACAGATGACGGTCGACTTGTTTCACACCCATCTGAGTGTGACATGCGATGAACCTGCAGATACTCTGTCAGCGTTCAGCACAAACCAGCTTCACATTTGTCTTTTTGTCGGGTTGACGCTGAACTATTTTAAATTCAGGGGCCTATTTCACCAAAAATGCAAAATGCTTGCTGTTATTTGCAAATAATTTCCTCTCCCATTCATTTTGGCACTTAACACTTATCAAAAGCAACATAAATTAAGTAAAAGTGAGATTGGATTCCATTCACATTAAATATCCCTAACACCCTAGTTGTCATTACAAACCACTAAAACCATCTTGTGTATTTATTTAGGTACATCAGTGATGCTTAAACAAAGTCAAAGTTGATGGATATTGTTTCCCTACTGTTGAAATGTTAATGTTAAGATGCCGGCGGCCATGTTGTCTGCCCAGAGAATTCAGCATTGTTCCTGTTACTGCTGTTAAAATTCCTCCTGATGAACTTCAGGAATGCACTACTGTTTTTATTTTGCTTTGTTTTGTCATGCTTTTCTTGTGTAGCATAAATGGACTAGGCTACAACTGCATTTGGTTGTGCAACCCTGTGTTCCAGAAGGACAATAAATGATCCTTGAATCCTTAAAATTGAGTTGTGACGAACTTATTGAGTTCACAGAGACAGAGAGGACTTCTGGCTCAGCAATATTATCTGAGCTGTTTGTGGAGCAGAGGCACTGCAATGCAGCAGCAGAGTTAACACAGCTCTCCTCTTCATCACCACATACTGTACACCGTGCATGTTTCTAAATACCTACACACACCCGTCTGCCTCTGTACCTACAACCTTCACTGCATCTCTACCAGCCTACTGCAGCACTTACTGACCAGCTGCCTGACGGAGACCAGGCTACTCACGCAATAATGTTATTGGATTGAAGCTGAAGATGTTTTATTGTCAGATAGATGAGGTTTCATTTGTCTAATCTGATCCTTGTCAGAGCATTAAGACCACAGAAGCTGTTATACTAATACCCGAGAGTGTCAGAAGAAAGAAACGTAACTTATAGAGAAAGCAAAACATGAATGAAAAAGCAGCGTACAAAGTCTAGAGTGGAAACATCCTAATTCTAGGACAAAGTTAGAGACAAAATGTAACTGATGCTAAAATATAGTAAAGTAATCAATGCTTCGAGCCTCATAGCAAATGTTATTCACCAACCTCAGCACAGACAAGCATCTTCTGTGAATATTAGCCTGGCGAGATACCACTTTGACTTTAGGGATTCATTTGTATTCTAAAAGGTTCTCTATACGGAATTCAGAGCATATCTATGATTGAGGGATTGCCACCACACGACTCTCAACGTGTGGAGGTGTGTGTGTGTCTGGGGGGGTTAGGGCTGGTTTATACTCACCGTAGTGTTCGCGGCATAAGGTTGCGCAAGCTAAAAGGCACGTCATCCCGTGATGTGCAAAGGTTCTAAAAGCCTCTGCACAAGTACAAACAAAGCCTTACACTTCTGCGACCACGCTGTCGGGAACACTACGGTGAGTATAAACCAGCCTTAACCCCACGTTGGGAGTCGTGTGGAGGCAATCCCTCAATCATAGATATGCTCTGAATTCCGTGAGCACAGTGCAGAGCCGCGGTTATTAGCGAGCAACACAATCACTTACATGCACGCGCGGCTATCCCGGCTACGTGAACGAAGCACAAAGAAGTTGGAATTACAACACACAGAGGGAGAGAGACTTCAGTCTCTGCTCAGGGAGACATTACTCCACTGTATCTTTACATAGCAGATCGTTGCTATATTAATGCTCTGAATATCGTATATAGCTTTAACAGATTCTGGAGGCTCCTAACCCTCCAATAATCTGGGTTTCCCTTCTGACCTTGACAATGTCAAATGAGCCATACTAACCTGGGCTTGGTAGAGTCCACCTGGGTCTCGAGGGGTGACTCCAACGAAGGAGGTGCGATTGGCAGGGGGTGTCCCAGGGGCCGAGTATGCTGAGGGTGTTTACGTTAACAACATCAGTCTCATAATGTCTCAATAATAATTCCATGTCACTTGTAAAGTTGCATGAGGCAGTACTACAGAATGTGTCCATATCCCAATGAGCTACAACAGAGAATATACAACTCTGATCTAACTGATCACTGCTGGGAAATAAGGAACAGTTTATCCTTGATTCATTTTGTACCAAACAGGCAACCAAGGCAGCTGAAGCTCGTTAGTCTACTGCACTGCCCTGCTTCTCTTTCTTTATTGTCTGGCTGGTGCAGGTAGGTAGCTCATATGTTAACACCTGACCTGAGAGGTATTCCAGATTGTGGAACTGGCAACATTTTCAACACCTGCCACTATTACCCATTTCTACTGCAGGAACTTGGTGAAATCTGTCACAGGTTCTGCTTGTGCTTCCTCTGTCCTCTGGACTACATTTCTGCTTGCTCGGCGATACTCTCTGGGGTTGCCAGCAGTGCTTTACAAAGTGATTATTAAAGCAGTTGTGACATCACATCACAATAAGGACGGCTGTAACACAACAGCAAACACCATGTTATGCATGGAGCAGGACAACCAAAACTTTAAGTTTTGAGAAAAAACAAAGGACCACATTCAGCAAACCCAAGACCCACAAAGCTGCTGACTCGCTGAACCTTGTTTAGGGAAACCAACCGGCCAGGAGGCTCATTTTCACATAACCTGAAAGAAAGTCTAAAAGTTTATGATTGACACTTCATTCTGTCCCACAACCGCTTACTCATCACTTCACTCATCTTCCAAAACTATGATGGAAAGGTCCAGAACAACTACTAAATGGTCTTTGAGGTGGGGTTGCTTTGTCAAGAATGAACTTTAAAAATGTCCATAATTACAATTATTCACAATGCTTTCCAGAATCTGAATGTATACATACATCCTTATAATAAGCTGTTTTATTTGGCAGATGCTTCTGGGCTCGGTAAGATGAGAGGAACATGAGGAATAAAATAAATAAATAATAAACAATGATGTGTAAATCAACAGCTTTGTGTGGAAATAAAAGTATTGAGCCACCCAAATAAAAACTAATTATAAATAAAGTAATTATTCTTGAATGAATTCTTGAAGAATGAAATCACTATAGCACTGTTCTGTCTCTGGATCAGACATTACAGTTAGCCTGAGTATTAACCTCGGTCCACCTATGATGCTAATGTAGCTTCTCCATTAACACTCAAAGTAACGTCATCTAAATTCGGCAGAAATAGGGTAGAGTCATTATTGTTTATACACATAGATTTTCATCTGGTCTCTATACAATCTATGATAAATAGAATTCTATCGTAGAGCCCTGAGGGCCCACAGACAATAATTATTTCTATATTTCTGATTCAACAGCGTCAGGATGTCAGTGTCATCAGGGAGATGTTTCTCGAGTTTGAATTCCGTATATTAGTGTCATTTTGCATCGTTGCATTGACTTTGTATGTGGTCGCGGCGCACGAGAATTTCGTTTTGCGTTTAGTGTGAACACACCACAAGGGCGGATGCAGGCGAGTGACCATCACCTGCCGAGACGATACTGATGATGAAAAAGTCCCCAAATGTAACTCCACACACAATGCAAAGTTGCTAATTGAATCTTTTCCAACGGAAGCTTCTCTTACATAGAATAGGAGTGAATGGGAGGGGAACAATCATTTGGTCTCTCTCTCTCTCTGTCTCTCTCTCTCTCTGTCTCTCTCTCTGTCTCTCTCCCCTCTCTCTCTGTCTCCCTCTCTCTCCCTCTCTCTCTCTCTCTCTGTCTCTCTCTCTCTCTCTCTCTCCCTCTCTCTCTCTCCCTCTCTCCTCTCCCTCTCTCCCTCTCTCTCTCTCTGCTCTCTCTGTCTCTCTCTCGCTCTCTCTACGTCTCTCTCTCCCTCTCTCTCTCTCCTCTCTCTCTGTCTCTCTCTCTCTCTGTCTCTCTCTCTCTCTCTCCTCTCTCTCTGTCTCTTCTCTATGTCTCTCTGTTATCTCTATATCCATCTCTCTCTCCCTCCCTATCTCCCTCTCTGTCTCTTCTATATGTGTCTATATCTATATTACTATCTCTCTCCTCTCTCTCTCGCTCCTCTCTCTCTCTCTCCTCTCTCGTCTCTCTCTCTCTCTCTCTCCCTCTCTCCTCTCTCTCCTCTCCCTCCTCCCTCTCTCTGAATGGTAAGATCTTAGTGGTTGGTAATGACAACTAGGTTGCAACCTGCTCATTTTCAATTGATTTATTTAAAGGTATACTATATTTTCTAAACTTGGTGAACTATAGAATTTCAACCTGTGCACTGTGCCACAGAGTAGTGAGCTGCCGCCTAAACCATCATGATAACGTAATTGTCTTAGTAAATCTGGCAAATGTATAATATATATATATATATATATATATTCATATACTGTATATAAATACTGTATATATATATATATATTAGTATAAATATGTATTCCCATATAAAATCCCTTACAGTACAGATAGAAAATATTTTAATAAAAGGTTCATCACTGTCACAATTCAAATTTACTGCAGTATATATCTGTGTCATGAGGTCAACAGGAAGTCATTTCTAATGATGAGCTGAGAGGAACAAAATAACTTCGCCTTATATATCATAATGAGGAAACTTGTCACCCAGTGCATTGCTATGGCTCTTTTATCATTTGAAATTGCATATTACTGCAACTATGTTTTATAATGCGTGTGTGTGTGTGTGTGTGTGTGTGTGTGTGTGTGTGTGTGTGTGTGTGTGTGTGTGTATTCCAGTGAGGAATCAGTCTGTCAGTCTGGAATACCCCCCAGGAGCTTTTATACCACTAAACCTTTCTTCTGCACTTCCACCTCAACAGGTTCTGTAGTTGTGTATACAGATATAATGAATGAATGATAACATATTCATGCCACACAATACTGTCACAAGGTTTTGACCACTTACTGGGTGATGTGGGGGAGTTTGCTCCCCCATCAGAGGAGGTGGTAGTGGCCTTTGACTCTGCAGCGAGGGTCGGCCTGGGGAGGGAGGATGGGGGAGGAGCCAGAGAGGGCGCTGGTCCAGGGGGTGCCAACATCTGAGAGGAGATGTAGTGACTGGGCACTTTAACCTGGTTGTTGCCATTCAGCTTGAAAAATCAGAAAGACACACAACCAAAGATATTAATATTTGACATGTGTTGCATTTCTGCTATACTTTAAAGGTGCAATGTGTAAGATATGGCTATCATTTAAGTTTATAACATTTAAAAACTTTATAAATAGAGTGTGAAGAGGTTGTGTTGACAGACGTCTCTGTGTTGTGTTGCAGAGATATCTACTGAAGTTAGCATGCTAACAGCTAGCTGCGCTCCGTTTAGTCTGTAATACCACTTGTTCCTCTAGAGGTGATAGTGAGTCAGTGTAGCTGCAGTCTGCCTCAGTACAGAGAGAGAAGAAGTACAGCTGCTTGACTGGCTTGTCAATAATTCATTCAATTCAATTCAAAGTGGCTGAACAACTCGCACCACGATGAAGTTTATAAGATAGCACTATATTTTGACCGAATTGTATGGACCCAGTTTAGAGGTGAAATACTGCCCCTTATTTCTTTGGAGCAGGTGGCTCAGAACTACACACTGAACCTATACACTCCTGAATTATGCATCCGAGTGTCAAGCGTTTGGGAAAAGTCGGTCTCCAAATCTGAGGCCATGGTTCTGTGTTGGAAAACGGTAGACTGTTCCTTCTAGATCAGGGGTCACTAACTGGCGGACCGCGGTTGACGGGGCGCTTCCGCCACAGCTTTTCTCGTTTTTGCAGCACTGGTTTAGCGGTTCAGGAAACTCACAGACCAATTGCATGCGAGTTAAGCCATTTCACGTGATATTACTCAGCTAATCAAGTCTGTGCATTCCAGGCGGCAAACATTGCAACTCTGAATACAGACAGATGAGAGGCGAGAGGCGAGTGACAGACGTAAAGCAATTAGACGAGTTAGCGATACAGGGAGCGAAGACAGAGAGGCGAGTGAGCCGGAGACAAGGAGAGAAGACGGAGAGGCGAGTGAGCCGGAGACAGGGAGAGAAGACGGAGAGGCAAGTGAGCCGGAGACAAGGAGAGAAGACGGAGAGGCGAGTGAGCCGGAGACAGGGAGAGAAGACGGAGAGAGGAGTGAGCCAGAGACAGGGAGAGAAGACGGAGAGAGGAGTGAGCCGGAGACAGGGAGAGAAGACGGAGAGACGAGTGAGCCGGAGACAGGGAGAGAAGAGTGAGCAGCAGACAGGGAGAGAAGAAGGAGAGAGGAGTGAGCCGGAGACAGGGAGAGAAGACGGAGAGGCGAGTGAGCCGGAGACAGGGAGAGAAGACGGAGAGGCGAGTGAGCCGGAGACAGGGAGAGAAGACGGAGAGAGGAGTGAGCCGGAGACAGGGAGAGAAGACGGAGAGAGGAGTGAGCCGGAGACAAGGAGAGAAGACGGAGAGACGAGTGAGCCGGAGACAGGGAGAGAAGAGTGAGCAGCAGACAGGGAGAGAAGAAGGAGAGAGGAGTGAGCCGGAGACAGGGAGAGAAGACGGAGAGGCGAGTGAGCCGGAGACAGGGAGAGAAGAGTGAGCAGCAGACAGGGAGAGAAGAAGGAGAGAGGAGTGAGCCGGAGACAAGGAGAGAAGACGGAGAGGCGAGTGAGCCGGAGACAGGGAGAGAAGAGTGAGCAGCAGACAGGGAGAGAAGAAGGAGAGAGGAGTGAGCCGGAGACAGGGAGAGAAGACGGAGAGGCGAGTGAGCCGGAGACAGGGAGAGAAGACGGAGAGGCGAGTGAGCCGGAGACAGGGAGAGAAGACGGAGAGGCGAGTGAGCCGGAGACAGGGAGAGAAGACGGAGAGAGGAGTGAGCCGGAGACAGGGAGAGAAGACGGAGAGAGGAGTGAGCCGGAGACAAGGAGAGAAGACGGAGAGACGAGTGAGCCGGAGACAGGGAGAGAAGAGTGAGCAGCAGACAGGGAGAGAAGAAGGAGAGAGGAGTGAGCCGGAGACAAGGAGAGAAGACGGAGAGGCGAGTGAGCCGGAGACAGGGAGAGAAGACGGAGAGGCGAGTGAGCCGGAGACAGGGAGAGAAGACGGAGAGAGGAGTGAGCCGGAGACAGAGAGAGAAGACGGAGAGAGGAGTGAGCCGGAGACAGGGAGAGAAGACGGAGAGGCGAGTGAGCCGGAGACAGGGAGAGAAGACGGAGAGGCGAGTGAGCCGGAGACAGGGAGAGAAGACGGAGAGGCGAGTGAGCCGGAGACAGGGAGAGAAGACGGAGAGAGGAGTGAGCCGGAGACAGGGAGAGAAGACGGAGAGAGGAGTGAGCCGGAGACAAGGAGAGAAGACGGAGAGGCGAGTGAGCCGGAGACAGGGAGAGAAGACGGAGAAAGGGAGAGAAACACAGACGAAGAGACGAGGGAGCGGAAGACAGGGAGAGAACATTAACTACTCATGGCGCTCTCCAAGAAGAGAAAAGTCAACAGAGCTTTCAACCCAGAATGGACTCATTCATGTTCATCCTTCCCACTGGGAACACAACACCAGTGTCTCATATGCTCAGAGACCGTGGTGCTCATTAAAAGTGGTGATGTGAAACGCCACTATGAGGCAATGTACAACGTTTTTGACCATACATACCCACTCAAGTCTGAACTGAGGGCACAGAAAATAAGCACTCAGAGCCCAATGTGATTTTGATTTGTGACAAAGTAAAGCAAATAGTCCACCTGTCAGCATCATTAGCCACAGAGAACAGTTTAACCCAGGATGTGCTAGTCTAGGTTAAACTGTTCAATTGTTAAAATGTGTTGAGACTGATTTATTCTAACATTGGTTGAGAGTTAAATCAAGATGTGAAACAGTTAAAAAAAAAGAAAAAGGGAAACTCAAGCTGCTGCTACACTTTATTTTATTTTTCTAAAATTAAGCACTTTATTTTAAGATGCACAATCTTTCAAAAGCTATTTTATTTATTTTCTAAATTTTATTTTTAAATGAAGCCCCGAGAAGAACATTATACGTATCTACAGTATTATATATATCTGTATCGTTTAATGTTAAGTGACAATAAATATTGTCTAAATGTTTTAAATTGTACTTTCTTTATTAGATTTGACGTTGATACAGCTACTAGGCTACTTCAATATATATCACGCTAATTCATAACGCAAGTTAGACATTATGATGCTCCGGACCTTTGCTCGCGGAAATGTTCTCTAACTGGACCTTTTAGACATTTAGTTGAATAAACCTGCTCTAGGTAGTCTCTATTCAGAGTCTTCAATGTGAGTTCAATATGAACAAACATATTTTAGTCAACCTACATGGTTTATTTTCTTTTATCGTGGTGTTTGAGCTTCTGTCTAAATTGTAGCAGCTTTTACTTCCTTTGTCTGTAGATGGTGCACATCTGTGTCTACATCTGCAGTTCTAAACTTATGGCACTGCAACTGGCTGGTATTGGTTAATATACATAACCAGAGTAGAGGTGGACTCTAGCGTATAGTAATCTGTCTGCAAAGACTTATTATTTGTGTAGGCTAACGCTAGCCATTAGCCAGCTAAAGTAGCGCTGGAGCTCTGTGACAAATTGTTCTTGGAGCTGACGTTTTGACTGCTTGTACTCACGGAGCTGGGGGTTTGATTGGCGGGGTCACAGGCCAATGACACCAGATCTTTGAGGGGGTCCTGGGTCAGGTGAGGAGGATAGCGGATTGCTCCGTGAGGGAAGTAGGACGTGGGTGGGAAATGAATAGCTGAGGAAGGGTGGGGACTCCGAGACAGACCTGGACAGAGAGAAAGACGAGAGATGAGAGGGAAAGAAGTAACAACACAATAAATGACATTTTGTTCTAGGGTGTTGGAAGTTAAATATATACAGTATATGTGTGTGTGTGTGTGTGTGTGTGTGTGTGTGTGTGTGTGTGTGTGTGTGTGTGTGTGTGTGTGCGTGTGTGTGTGTGTGAGAGAGACAGAGAGCAAGACGGAGAGAGAGAGAGATACAGAGTGTGTGTGTGGGTGTGTGTGTGTGTGTGTGTGTGTGTGTGTGTGTGTGTATTACTGACCACTGTGAACAGCTATGACTGGCCGGTGGTGCTGAGTGAAGGAACCCAGTCTTGGTGAGTCTTCCTGGGGAGAGGGACTGTCCAGCTCTGCCTTCTTCACTGGAGGAGACAGACCTAGACAAGAACACACACATGGACTTATTCATGAGTACCTCTAACGCATTATTGTCCTTTCATGGCAGTTTATCACAGTGAAACTAGATGCCTCAGACTAGTACCTTAAGGATTTAACTTCAACAGCACACAGCAGCCCCACTCATGACAAATCTGTCAATCACTACTACACTATACTACACACTGTACTACACACTGTACTACACACTGTACTATACACTGTACAGTCAGGTGTGCACTGCACTACATTTGTGAAGTGGCCAGTGGGGAAACTCCCAGAACTCCAGACATACAGTGTGCCGGTGCTCTGAGATGTGGTGCAAATGAAGTAGGGTGGTTAGTGGTAAGTTAGGTAAAGTTTGAGCATAATGAGGGCTGAAGATCCCTCTTCATTAAGAGGATTCATTAATGAACTGTATAAAAATCCTAACCAGTCTGCTTTAACTAGCTAAATCTACTCCTCTCCATGTACTGTATTACTGTGTTAACATTATGGCCCAGGTGTCACTCAGCTGTCAGCTCTCTGCTCTATAAATGGTCAAATGTTGGGACGCAGACGACTGTTAGGGACTGAGCCCATCCCCAGCTTTATTCTGTTGGGGTCTGCATCTTGTGTGCTTATATACATGCACAGCAGCTGAGCTGTCACTTTAGACAAGTCAACACCCACATGACTGCTGACAACACTGTTCAGCCCATTTTTACAAGCTATTATTCCTTCCTCAGTTTTCATTCTTATATAACTAAGCAACGAGCCACGAGAGGCCGCGGTTCACAGTGATTTTATAACAGCTAAGGGGCGTTGTTGGGCAGACTAACTTAAGTATTACAAACACTGGTATGGTGTGCTATCGTGTCTCCACGTGCAGACAGTGGACACTACACTATACTACGATCGTTATTCTGTTACCTCCTTCCATGTCATCAGTCCAGTTCCTGGAGCTGCTGGCAGGAGAGGAAGGTGAGTGGTAATACTCTCCTCCGGGACTGTCAGCCTCTTCCTCCATAGAGCCAGACTTATGACGCTTACTCCTGCAGACACATACACACGCAGATATCTAGGATCACAGTTTCATGGTGCATTGTGTGGTGTGATGAAAGCAGAAGATATAAGTGCTTCAGTAACTGGAGGGTAAAGAGTGAAGTAAGGCCTTCAGTAAATACGCGTTATATTAATAATAGCTGACATCTATTCAGAGAGATCGTTGTCCATAAATAAAGCTTCAGAATTATTTAACCTATTTTTAACATTTAGTTTCAGAAGAGTCCTCTTTAGTCTTACATTTCCATAACGTCAGGGGACTCACAAAATCGGCAATATTGAAGCAGCAGAGGCCAAAATACTCTGAAGGATCCAACATTTAATAATAATAATAATAATAATAAATTGTATTTATAAAGCGCCTTTCAAAGCTAAAAGGATTCTCAAGGTGCTAAATTTCCCATGATGTCAACATCACCTTATTGTTAGTTTGTGACAGACTTGATATGAATGTGTAGTCTCCGGGCGGAGATAACCCTGATGACATCATCAGGGTTATTTCCTACATTATAGCGCTGTTTCACAGGCTGATGAGGACTGACCATGAGGCAGTGGCAGCAAGTGATTCTTTCTGCTACTTTTGCTTAAGCTCACGACACTCTCTGCATTCGATGTGAACAGCAGCTACAGCCATGCACTGTGAGCCTGGATATGCTATGGTCATGCTAGGTAGCTAAGTCTGTTTGGCTGTTATTGGACAGAACGTAGCTGTGGGTGTTTATGACTATATGGCTGTGGTTGTACCTATATAGTGTGACATTAGTTCATGTATAAGCATTGTGTATCATATCATTCAGCACTTCACTACCTGAGTGCGACTGAGAGTTTGATCAGTATTTTCGGAAGAGGCAAGTAACCACAATGAACTACAGACCAAATGAAAAGAAGTTTCAGTGTCTCTCTAGGTCAGGGGTGTCCAACACACAGCCTGGCCACGGGCCAGAACCGGCCAGCCTAAGGCTCTAATCCAGCCCACTGGATGACTTTGTGAGAAAATTGCAGAGAAGTCATTAATTCCCCCAAACGGCTATTCATCTAGAATTGATGCACTTGTGAAGGCTAAGAGGTGCCAGGCTTCAGGAGCAAGGCAAACTGTAAAACTGTGTGTACCCGCTGGAGGAGGTGCTGGCCAGTGATCGTCTGAGGCTGACTGGCTGGTTGACAGACTGGTTGAGGTCGTAAGCCAGATGACCCTGGAGCTCCCCCATAGAGAAACTAGGTCCAACTCCTGTGACTACTGGAGCTACACACAAACACACACACACACACACACACACACACACACACACACACACAAACATGTTAAACAAATCAAAATGTTCATTATCCTGATAAGAAATATACTTTGCATCAATCCAACAGTAGCCAGGTTGTAGAGCAGCAGATTATTTATTATTATTAATCAAAATGTTATCAAAATCGCAATATCCATGACTATCACTGTACTCTTTTTGTCATCAAATTGCACCCTCCAAAATGTCCAATGATTGTTTAGTTCAGTTTATTTAATATTGACATCACAGCGTACATTTATGCACAATGATCAGATGCACTGTGTTAAGGTTTTGTAACGGACTTTGCAACACCTGTCCACAGGAGGCTCTGTTGAGCCGTGTTCTTGTCATATGGCCATAATTACAAGTCTCTGATTCACACACATCACACATCAACATCCAAACTGTATGGAATCTAGCGCTGTACTGTCAATGGACAGTATTCTTAACTGCCCCATGACCAACTCTACAATCATACGCTGTACCTGCTCAATGTAACTGAAAGTCATAAGTAAAGAGTTACAATGAATGGTGGTGGTAGGTTGCGTGAAGGCTGATGATGAATTACACTTACTTCTTGATACCTGGACGAGCTCAGTGACACTGAAAACTCCTGATGTCACAAAACTGTCCTGGAACTCTGGACCATCTGCAGAAACACAGCAGCATTTAGACACTGTGTGAGAGCAGTATAATGATATGTTCATAGCCTTCATTAAAAAAGTATATATATATATATATATATATATATATATGTATGAATGAATGTGTGTGTGAATGGGTGAATGCTGACATGTGTTATAACACACTTTCAGTGGTTATAAGTGCTATATAAATGCAGTCCATATATATATATATATTAGATATAATGGTATGTGGATGTACAACATTTAGTTGTGCACGTGTCCACAGTGTTTCTCCTCTACAAAGACCTTTGGATGGCTTGCTTTTACGTTTTGTTTCCCTTTTTCTATGTTTCCTTTTTTCAGTGTGTCGGCGTTATATGGCGATATGGGCTTTGGAACAAAATGTATTCAGATTTTGAAAAACCTTACTATAATCCAACAGCAGTGGCCCTAACAGAAAGCCAGTGCACTGGTGTTATGTGAAGCGTCTGCATTACTGCCCGTCTAGTGCAAAGGACTCCACACAGAAGCTCCGTCTGTAGCGACTTGGCTCTGACAACTCTTCATTAATTCATGTGTATAGATCCCGTTTGTGCAGGTGTGTGTATTTTGAGCCTATGTGTGTAATGTGTAAGAAAATAACAAGATTAAATTTTGAATTTCCCCTCAAAGGATAAATAAAGTATGTCTTCTTCTTCTTCTTCTTCTTCTTCTTCTTCTTCTTCTGCTTGTGTCAGCAGGAAGGCTTTGGGATTTATTTCATCTATTGCATCAAACCAAGTCAATGAGCTTTTTATGTCTTAGGCAATTATTGTACTTGTTAATATCACTGAACAAACCAATAAAGAAAATTAACAAATAGTAAATAAAAAAATGGAAAACTGACTTTCACACAAAAATGTACGTACATTCCAGAATCGTCTTATGTATCCAGGTTCCACAGACATTTATGTATTATAGAAGACCCTCTACATTACCCATGGTGGTGGTTCGACTGTCCTCCTGATCAGAACCCACTCCTGTACGACTGGGACTGCTGCTCTGCTCTGCCTCTGGAGAGAGAGAGAGAGAGAGAGAGAGAGAGAGAGAGAGAGAGAGAGAGAGAGAGAGAGAGAGAGAGAGAGAGAGAGAGAGAGACAGAGACAGAGAGAGAGACAGAGACAGAGACAGAGACAGAGACGGAGAGAGAGAGAGACAGAGAGAGAGAGAGAGAGAGAGAGAGAGAGGGAGAGAGGGAGAGAGAGAGAGGGAGAGAGATCGAGAGGGAGAGAGAGGGAGAGGGAGAGAGAGACAGAGAGAGAGAGAGTCAGAGAGAGATCGAGCGAGAGAGAGAGGGAGAGAGGGAGAGGGAGAGAGAGAGGGAGAGAGAGAGAGTTCATTTATTAAAACACTTTTAGTTATCAATAAATCAGTTACCAGATTAAACAGTTACAAAGAGAGGTTTGGCTGAGAGATGTAGACAGGCACACTTCCCCAGGTTTCACCCACTGCCCCACAGCCACCAGGGTTTCTCTTAGCTGGTTACGATGTTAGCCAGTTTGTCTTGTGCATACTTGAGCATCATCACTGTCTACTGGCACATTTAGGTGTTCCGTGGTCAGGACGTTTAAGGAAGGCCCACAGTGTCCCAGTGTGTGTCCACCTGGTTTCCTTGAAACTCATTATCCAGCACAACCAGAGAGAAAGTGGTTGCAACAATAGTGACGGTGCGGCAGCAAGCAGACTCAGATGATGGACACTGTCCTGCTAATCAAGCATTGTACACATTGTATGCCAGTAGAGGGCAGGGCATAGTCATACATTACACAATGGATCATTTTCATGGTGGACATGTTGACTTGTCACACAGTTGAAACTCCTGTAGAAACATTAATAATGGCCACTTCCAGTTAAAGTGTGTGGATCACTGGTGTCTTACTGGGACACTTGAGTGGAACATAAGCCACCATTAATGTTTCAGTTGGTGTATGTCTCCACCAGTATGCAGAACGAGTAGTCTAACTACCAACCCAGCTCACAACAGCAGGAAACTGACATCTGCAAATCCTGCACACACAATATGTGCAGAGTGCCATGAGCCGAGCATCGAGTACACTGGTGTCCAATATAATTCGAGCAAGTGTTCAGGGAGTGCTCTTTCAAACCCAGAGGCAATCCATATGCCTTTGGCTCAGTAAGGTCTCTTCTGACAACTACTGCATTCAGTCATATGAGCTGGAGTTTGTGCAGGGGATCATTTAAAAAGCCAGTAAAGTCTTTGTGACCGTGTAGCTCTATTTGTATAAAGTCAGGCTCTTAAACATCGACAGTGAAAGCTGTAACTTTGTACTTGACAAAGAGAAAAGTGTTTGGATCTGGACTACGATGCACTAACTAAACACGCGAGCAAGCGTTCAGTCGGTTAACGGAGATATACAATCCAACAATGTTGTTATTCACATCCTGAAGGTTACCACAACAACACTGTTATTATAATCACTTTATTGCTGTATCGTAAGAAACTTAATTATGTTCTAATGACTTGGAGAGCACTCTTTGAGAGTGTGTGTTGCTGAGTACAATACTACACACACAGTCCTGACTCTGTGAGCTCGCAGCACATCCTGGCTGGCAGTTGATGTTTTATGTACTGTCACTAGTCCCTCCTATAGCTCCTGAAGCCACAAAACACAAACCAGATGAGAACACTGCGTTCTTTCAGTTGTTTTTGGACTCAACTCCTCGCTGCATTAAACATATTTATACAAGTGGTTTCAACTGACCAACGAGAAGAAGAACTAACAGCAGCTACGAGTATCATTCAAAAACATCCACAGGCCTTTGAGAATCTATTAGAGCCATGCCATGACAAGAAGTAGCTTCTTAGAAATTCTTTACATATTAATTCAGATATGGATAATTGTGGCTCCAAGAGGATGATTCCCATCGACCCTTTGACCCTTTGTTGAGCTATCCTCCTTACCGCACATATGCCAACAACTATTGAAGAGGATGCTTAGAGCCGCAGGATTAACGCAAATCTATTCTTCTGCATAAAAATGCACCCTTGAACATTGTATCAGCTTTCTTCTTGCGCCACCTTCAGGCCAACATATTTCATGATCTAATATGCAGATGGCCAAGGCGTTTCATGAGCACAATTATGCTCCCCAAAGGAGGAACCCTTTTGGACTAAGTGTGAATGTTAGAAAAACAGAATGGTCTGTATATTGCTTTTCTCCGACTAACATGTTCATATTACAGGGTATAATGAACATTGCAGCTTCTAGCAGCTCCTAACATAACTTTAAATATTTAATCCAAGCAATTATACAATATGTTAAAGTACCTGCGAAGGCAAACCTGACTCCTTGCAAAACTCAGGATTATATGCTACTAAATGTTTTTTTGATGAAATGTAATGTCTGCATAGATGATGTTCTCCAGTCTTAACTGTGCAACGTTTTTGTAGCTCACACTAAGTGTAGGGAGGTGGTTGGGTAAATGCTGCGAGACCAGTGCATGGTTAGTGAATCATCCCTGAAAGACAGGTAAAAAAGCTCAAAGAAGAAATGTCAAAGTGAATAATGGAGTGCTGATGAAATGATAAAGCAGTCTGAATAAGAGTTGAACTACACTAAACCTTGTCCATCCTTCTCTACTCGGGTCAAACATCAAACATTTCCCTGAAAGCTCTTAAAGGTGTCCTCATGTTATATTTCTCTTTTCTTTTTGCACTGATCCTGTCATGTGCTCTGCTGCCGCTCCTCTTGTTTTTGCTGTCAACTCCTGTGATGTGGAATGGAGAGTTTATCCTTAAATGCCCTTGGTTCAATAATTACAGTATATAATGTGTTATCCTTTCTTTCTGGTTTCTTTTACTGCCCTTCTTCATCTGGCAGTAACATCTCAGACTGATGATTATCAGGGTTTTTGTGGGCTAATCCATCAAGGATGCAAATGATAGAAGGTTAAGCTAGATAATGTTGTATTAAGTGAAGTCCTAACATTGTGAGTATCACCTTGTTGGATCCCACTGGTAATAAAATGTATCGGTGTGCTGAAATGGAAATGGACGCAATCATCCTCAAATCATTTTGCAGGTGACCACTGATCATGTTTTGTCTTCTGAGCATGAAAGACTTTTGGAACAGTATGTGTAACTAATCTAAATTCAGAGGTCCAGAGCTTATCAGCGCCTTCAACCACTTCTTAAGGTCTTCTTCAAGCTGGCTCAGGTGTCAACACGGGTCCTCAAGAACACACTCTCCTGATACACATCACAACATCCTATTAGCGACGAGGATTGAAAGAGGGGCCAACAGATAAATGGACTGGATGATGAGAATCCTGCACACCAGAACAGACACTGTTAAATCAGCAGGGACCCCCAGAAGCATCCCAGGAGGAGCAGCCGGGTGGTGTATGACATCATCATGACATGTGATGTGAGGAACATTACCCCTCACAGCAGCGACTACTATGTTACTACACTGTGTACTGCATGTATCTGTACTACATGTACTGATACTTTTTTACTACACCGTGTACTGCATGTATCTGTACTACATGTACTGATACTTTTTTACTACACCGTGTACTGCATGTATCTGTACTACATGTACTGATACTATTTTACTACACCGTGTACTGCATGTATCTGTACTACATGTACTGGTACTATTTTACTACACTGTGTACTGCATGTATCTGTACTACATGTACTGCTACTATTTTACTACACCGTGTACTGCATGTATCTGTACTACATGTACTGCTACTATTTTACTACACTGTGTACTGCATGTATCTGTACTACATGTACTGATACTATTTTACTACACTGTGTACTGCATGTATCTGTACTACATGTACTGATACTATTTTACTACATTGTGTACCGCATGTATCTGTACTACATGTACTGCTACTATTTTACTACACCGTATACCGCATGTATCTGTACTGCATGTACTGGTACTATTTTACTACACTGTGTACTGCATGTATCTGTACTACATGTACTGCTACTATTTTACTACACTGTGTACTGCATGTATCTGTACTACATGTACTGGTACTATTTTACTACACTGTACTGCATGTATCTGTACTAAATGTACTGCTACTATTTTACTACATTGTGTACTGCATGTATCTGTACTACATGTACTGCTACTATTTTACTACATTGTGTACTGTATGTATCTGTACTACATGTACTGCTACTATTTTACTACACTGTGTACTGCATGTATCTGTACTACATGTACTGCTACTATTTCTATTTTACTACATTGTGTACTGCATGTATCTGTACTACATGTACTGCTACTATTTTACTACATTGTGTACTGCATGTATCTGTACTACATGTACTGCTACTATTTTACTACATTGTGTACTGTATGTATCTGTACTACATGTACTGCTACTATTTTACTACACTGTGTACTGCATGTATCTGTACTACATGTACTGCTACTATTTTACTACACTGTGTACTGCATGTATCTGTACTACATGTACTGCTACTATTTTACTACACAGTGTACTGCATGTATCTGTACTACATGTACTGCTACTATTTTACTACATTGTGTACTGTATGTATCTGTACTACATGTACTGCAACTATTTTACTACACAGTGTACTGCATGTATCTGTACTACATGTACTGCTACTATTTTACTACACTGTGTACTGCATGTATCTGTACTACATGTACTGATACTATTTTACTACACCGTGTACTGCATGTGTCTGTACTACATGTACTGATACTATTTTACTACACCGTGTACTGCATGTATGTGTACTACATGTACTGGTACTATTTTACTACACCGTGTACTGCATGTATCTGTACTACATGTACTGGTACTATTTTACTACACTGTACTGCATGTATCTGTACTACATGTACTGGTACTATTTTACTACAATGTGTACTGCATGTATCTGTACTACATGTACTGGTACTATTTTACTACACCGTGTACTGCATGTATCTGTACTACATGTACTGGTACTATTTTACTACACTGTACTGCATGTATCTGTACTACATGTACTGGTACTATTTTACTACATTGTGTACTGCATGTGTCTGTACTACATGTATTGATACTATTTTACTACACCGTGTACTGCATGTATCTGTACTACATGTACTGATACTATTTTACTACACTGTACTGCATGTATCTGTACTACATGTACTGGTACTATTTTACTACACTGTGTGTAAATTGGAAGAATCTCGTTTAGTCTGGTTAGATAATCTTAAAACGTATAAGAAGGCTCTCCGTAATGCCAGAGCAGCTTATTACTCTTCCTTAATAGAAGAAAATAAGAACAACTCCAGGTTTCTTTTCAGCACTGTAGCTAGACTGACAGAGAGTCACAGCTCTACAGAGCCTTCTGTTCCTATATCTCTCAGTAGTGACGACTTCATGAGTTTCTTTAACGATAAAATTATAATTATTAGAGACAAAATTAATCTCCTCCTGACCTCAATTGGTAATGACTTAACTTCAACTGTTGGAATTTTAAAAACATCTGTAACTCCTGAAATATATCTAGACTGTTTTACTCCAATCAACCTTAACCAACTAACTTCAACAATCTCATCGTCTAAACCATCAACCTGTCTTTTAGACCCGATTCCAACTAAACTGTTTAAAGAAGTTTTACCCTTAATTAACACTTCGTTATTAAATATGATCAACCTGTCTCTATTATCTGGCTACGTACCAAAATCCTTTAAAGTAGCTGTAATAAAACCACTTCTTAAAAAGCCTAGTCTTGATCCAGAGGTTTTAGCCAACTATAGGCCGATATCTAACCTTCCCTTTCTCGCTAAGATCCTTGAGAAAGCAGTCGCAAAACAGTTGTGTGACTTTTTACATAATAATAGTTTATTTGAGGTTTTTCAATCTGGATTTAGAGTTCATCATAGCACAGAGACGGCACTGGTGAAAGTTACCAATAACCTTCTATTGGCATCAGACAAAGGACTTGTCTCTGTTCTTGTCTTGTTAGACCTCAGTGCTGCTTTCGACACTGTTGATCATGACATTCTACTACAGAGACTGGAACATTGTGTTGGCATAAAAGGAACCGCACTAAGCTGGTTCAAGTCCTATTTATCTGAGCGATCTCAATTTGTACTTGTTAACGATAAATCCTCCATGACAGCCAAAGTCAGTCTTGGAGTTCCGCAGGGTTCTGTACTTGGACCGATTCTATTCACCTTATATATGCTTCCTTTGGGCAATATTATAAGGAACCACTCTATAAACTTTCATTGTTATGCGGATGATACCCAATTATATCTATCAATTAAACCAGATGAAACCAATCAATTGGCTAAACTTCAAGCATGCCTTAAGGACATAAAAACTTGGATGTCTAGCAACTTTTTGATGTTAAACACAGACAAAACTGAAGCTATTATACTTGGCCCTAAACGCCTCCGAAACGCATTTTCTAATGACATAGAAGCTCTGGATGGCATTAACTTGGCCTCCAGCACCACTGTAAGGAATCTTGGCGTCATCTTTGATCAAGATCTGTCGTTTAACTCCCACATAAAACAAATCTCAAGGACTGCCTTCTTTCATCTACGTAACATTGCAAAAATAAGACACATCCTGTCTCAAAATGATGCAGAAAAACTAGTCCATGCATTTGTTACTTCAAGGCTGGATTACTGCAACTCATTGTTATCAGGTTGTCCCAAAAAGTCGCTTAAGACTCTTCAGTTGATCCAAAATGCAGCGGCACGTGTATTGACTAGAACAAGGAAACGGGATCATATTACTCCTGTATTAGCTGCACTGCACTGGCTCCCGGTAAAATACAGAATAGAATTCAAAATCCTTCTCCTGACTTACAAATCAATTAATGGTCAGGCTCCAGCATATCTTAAAGATCTCATAGTACCTTATAAACCAACTAGAGCATTACGCTCCCAGACTGCAGGGTTACTTGTGGTTCCTAGAGTCTCTAAGAGTACAATGGGAGCCAGAGCCTTCAGCTATCAAGCTCCTCTCCAGTGGAACCAGCTTCCAGTTTGTGTTCGGGAGGCAGACACACTCTCCACATTTAAGAGTAGGCTAAAGACTTTCCTTTTTGATAAAGCTTATAGTTAGGGCTGGCTCAGGTTTGCCCTGGATCAGCCCCTAGTTATGCTGCTATAGGCTTAGACTGCCGGGGGACACCTCCCTGCTCTCTTCCTTCTCTTCCTCTCTCCTCCCCTCCCTCTCTCTTCTTCTCCCTCTCTATCTGTATGCATTTATGTAAATGTATGTTACTAACTCACCATCCGGGGTATCATCCCCGGAGTGTCTGTCTCTCATGTGGCAGGTTGCCACTGATAAAGTTTACGTCAGGATCATGAATCGTGACAGCGCCTGCTGACCTGGTCCTGCTGGACACCGGGAAGCCTTATTGACATTTTCCTGGAATCATCCATACTTTCTATTTCTTTTTTTTCCAACACAACATAATTTCTGTCAAATGTTGTATTTGTACTATGTTGTTTATCCTGTACACACGACATCTATTGAACGTTTGTCCGTCCTGGGAGAGGGATCCCTCCTCAGTTGCTCTCCCTGAGGGTTTCTTCCATTTTTTCCCCTTTAATTTTGGGGTTTCTTTTAGGAAGTTTTTCCTTGTGCGATGCGAGGGTCTAAGGACAGAGGATGTCGTAACCTGTACAGTCTGTAAAGCACACTGAGACAAATGTATAATTTGTGATATTGGGCTATACAAATAAATTTGATTTGATTTGATTTGATTTGTGTACTGCATGTATCTGTACTACATGTACTGGTACTATTTTACTACACTGTGTACTGCATGTATCTGTACTACATGTACTGATACTATTTTACTACACTGTGTACTGCATGTATCTGTACTACATGTACTGCTACTATTTTACTACACTGTGTACTGCATGTATCTGTACTACATGTACTGCTACTATTTTACTACACAGTGTACTGCATGTATCTGTACTACATGTACTGCTACTATTTTACTACACTGTGTACTGCATGTATCTGTACTACATGTACTGCTACTATTTTACTACACTGTGTACTGCATGTATCTGTACTACATGTACTGCTACTATTTTACTACACTGTGTACTGCATGTATCTGTACTACATGTACTGATACTATTTTACTACACTGTGTACTGCATGTATCTGTACTACATGTACTGATACTATTTTACAACACCGTGTACTGCATGTATCTGTACTACATGTACTGATACTATTTTACAACACCGTGTACTGCATGTATCTGTACTACATGTACTGATACTATTTTACTACACCGTGTACTGCATGTATCTGTACTACATGTACTGATACTATTTTACTACACCGTGTACTGCATGTGTCTGTACTAGATGTACTGATACTATTTTACTACACCGTGTACTGCATGTGTCTGTACTAGATGTACTGATACTATTTTACTACACCGTGTACTGCATGTGTCTGTACTACATGTACTGATACTATTTTACTACACCGTGTACTGCATGTATCTGTACTACATGTACTGATACTATTTTACTACACCGTGTACTGCATGTATCTGTACTACATGTACTGATACTATTTTACTACACCGTGTACTGCATGTATCTGTACTACATGTACTGATACTATTTTACTACACCGTGTACTGCATGTATCTGTACTACATGTACTGGTACTATTTTACTACACCGTGTACTGCATGTATCTGTACTACATGTACTGATACTATTTTACTACACCGTGTACTGCATGTATCTGTACTACATGTACTGATACTATTTTACTACACCGTGTACTGCATGTGTCTGTACTACATGTACTGATACTATTTTACTACACCGTGTACTGCATGTGTCTGTACTACATGTACTGATACTATTTTACTACACCGTGTACTGCATGTATCTGTACTACATGTACTGATACTATTTTACTACACCGTGTACTGCATGTATCTGTACTACATGTACTGATACTATTTTACTACACCGTGTACTGCATGTATCTGTACTACATGTACTGATACTACTTCAGCTTACAGTAATATTTGATGAACTGAATAATGCTGAGTCAGACATTGACCTGGGCCTTCAGACTGACCCACTGAGGTTCTTCTCCTGGTTCTACTCGCGTCCTGTTTGTCAGCTGTTTGTCACTTTTCACTATGGAACCAGAGACCTGGTGAAGAGCCTCTAGGTTCTTGGTCACTTCAGAAATGTCGTCCTCCACAGAGCCTCTTCTCCTGCAGAACACTTCTCAGGACATTCTTCAAGGAGAGGTTGAGTGGTAGGCCTTTACAGACATTGGATAATACTACCAAAGATGTATTGCAAATATCTGAATAGTGCTTTAGATTTAAATCAAATTATAAGCCTGACACCAACAGACAAACAGAGGAGGTTTTTTTTGCGGTAAATAATTTAGTCTCCTATTGCAGGTCTGCACACCCACCTCTCTCTTGGACGTAGTAAGCCAGGTAGAGGTCCAGCTCTTTGACAGAGACAGAGATGTGTCTCGGCTGGACGCAGAGGATTGGGTTGGAGCAATGGCCTCCCTTCACCAGCCGCTCTCCATCTGTGCTTTCCAATGGGATTCCTTTAAACAGGATGACCATCACCAGGTCCAACCTCCACACCTTGGGAAGACACAACACAATCAGTACTGCTGATACTGCCGATCGTATACTGCTTCACTGAATACTTTCAACTCGTCCATACATATAAACGTTTGACTCTAAATATATAATTTCATTACTTGTCAACCAAATAAAATTAGATGGTGTCATCTACAGAGGGACACAGGGTTTAGTGTTCTGTACGTGTGTGTGTGACATACAGCACATATATCTGTAATATAGATGAGTGGGAACAAACACTTAACCTATCTGTTTAAATGGTGTGGACTTTGAAAATGTTGTCAGACTTTGTAAAATACTTGGAACTGTTTTCACTCATAAATAATTCAGTTTATAAATGCTTTTGATGGACAATAGGTAACATTTTATTAAAAGGTTACCTTGTATTTCATGTACACATTTCTGCAGCTGGCTCTGAAGTGTGTGTGAGGTGACACATCTTCCTTTATAAATACCACTCATGTTAGGAAAGGTGTGTGCATGCTTTCTGTGCGTACACATGGTTTATACATCTGACCCCAGATGTCTTTCCTTAATATCTAAACCTAAACCCTAAACATGGTGTGATGGAGACTCAGACACTCAGGACATAGTGAAGCATCTAAACGCACATTAATCACACTCATAAAGGGTTCACTGCTTTCCATACACACACCACCATAACTGCAAACAAAGCTCTAAATGTCTTATGTATATGACACCATTGACTGGAGCTCTGCAGTGAGAAGTGATCACTAATCCTTGTGCTTCTACACATATTGATTCTATTAGCTACTTGTTCAATGTGAAATATTGAAAAATAAAGCCCTGATACAGAGACATGACTGGGAAAATGTACCTTTATGAAACAAACATCGTGTTGATAAAACAATGATGATTTAACTATGTTTACTCTCAATCTCACAAGAGAATGCAGATGTACACATGTACATGTACACAGCTCTTCATACAATATTTTACAATATCAACATTTACTTACTATCCTGGCTTGCTGGCGTAAACAGAAGTGAGGAACAAACTACTGGAAGTGAACATACTATTGAGTCTACCTTGTCAGCTTGTCGGAGACAGTCTATGCGTCTCATTTTGCCTTTCTGGTCGGGGTTTGACAGGACACAGCACGGAGCTTTCTTCCCAGTGATCGACAGGACAAAGTCTTCTCTGCATTCAGGTCTGATGTCCTTTCTTAGCTTGGCCAAAAGCCGGCTGGCCCACTTCTGCTTCACCTAGGATCACAACGGCATTGTAAAGGGAGACAATGAATAATATATGCCAACATGTAAAGTATATTAACATATTGTGAAAAACTGGTTTGACAAAAAAATTAAATGTCTTCTGTTTGTTTAATTATCCCAAGTTTGTAAAACGTAAAAGTTTGTATAACGTAAAAGCGTTATTTCTACTATCCAACACACCTCTGCCTTCTCCCCCAGCAGTTCGTCTTTCACTGCTCTCTCTTCTTCTTTAGTCATCCTTTTCTCATGTTTTTTGAAGTACTTCCTTTTCCTGGCCTGAAGGTTGAACCATGTGTAGGCGAAGGCACGAACCTGGGGCAGCAGAGCCTCAATGAACGGATGGAACTCATCCTACATCAGAGACAGACAGATGAAGATAAATACACACACAACGATCAGTAACCAACAATGTCCTCAGTTTTGACATGTAGCCGGAGACCAGACACGTTCCAGCTGTGAATCATCCGTCTTTAGTGTGAATCAATACAGGTCTCACTCGCTCTGTGTGCACACGAGCGGCTGTGGTCAAGCGGCTGTGGGTTGGAGGTTCGATCCCACACTCCTCCTGTCCTATCGAAGTGTCTTTTAGGCTTTAAGTCTTGTCCTTTCACATTCCTGCATGTAACTCCAGTGTTAATGTGTTGGGTTCTACACTCAGAGGACTTACAAAGCGGAGCTAAAGTCAAGGTCCATTTAATCACTTGTTCTAGAGTTTTTAACCAGACGACACATATATTAATCTGTAGTGCTCAGTTGTCATAGAACTGTCCATGCTTCTGAAACAACAGCTTGCCCCTGTCTCAACGAGCTGCATTAATATTGTAAGTTATCGTCGCAAGCTGAATGCTTCTGTCATGTGCTGTGTGCCTCGGGCTGCAGCTGCCTGCCTTCCAGCTGTAGCTAGCAGGGGTTGTGTATTCCTGCTTCCACAGTAACGTAGGATAGCTCTGCATTAACATATTAAACTGTAGCCAGTTCTAAAGACGTTTTTGCTCACAGCTACAGTATTTTGTAAATCCACAGATACTTTCTGCGGTGACTATGATTTGGATTGTGATTGTTTGTCGTAAACTTCTTTAATGCATTTGCAGCTTAATGTGCATTTCAAATATGTAATGTTAGCATATTATCAGGATCATTGAATCTCGTTTTTCGGTATTTGTTATAGTTTGTTGCATCAATTATCACCTGCTGTTTGTGAGATAGTTAAGTAGGGCTAGCTCGTCTAGGTTTTGGCCGTAAACACGAGGGTCAAGTTAATGCCATCCAGAGTTACTATGTCACAAAAAAATGCATTTCGGATGCGTTTGGGGCCAAGTACAATAACGTTTTGTCTGTGTTTAACATCAAAAAGTTTAAAGTTTGTAAGTCCTTAAAGGTTGTAAGGTGTAAGTTATGCTAGCATTTAAACTTAAAACATTAAAACAATGAACAAACATTATCAACAGAATGTGACGAGGTAACAGTGTTGACTCCAGTCTGCCTCAGTACAGAGGTTCAGCTGTTTGACTCGGGCAGACTCACGGCTTGTCAACATTACATCAATGATCCCTGCACGTTTTAATAGTTTGTTTTGATTCAATCCAAAGTGGCAGAAACAAGAAAAAGACTCCCCAAACGTGCTGTTTCTGCCGTTACACAGGTTAGACCCAGCGCTTTATCAGCCCGCTGTAACTCCCGGTGCTGGGATTTCCGCCGGCAGAATCCGAGCTACAAGCTCCCCTCCCGGGAAGCAGTGCTATGTTGGCACGGAGGACAAAACAAAAACACGAGTGATTCCCTTGTCTGTGCCGCCCGGACCCAAGCCAACATAAAAACTATCAAAATGTAACATTACACGGACTGTACAGCGCCCAGTGCCACAGTAAACACAGATATCTAAGCCCCAAGTGAAGATTCTAAAATAGTTGGTTAGATATTAGCCTTCCCTATCCTTAGCCTCACCCATCGCCTATGCTGGGAACTTAAGGATGTGCAGTGTTGAAGTTTGAGCAATTTGGGGACGCAACAATATAAAAAATATTAACAAACTTTGAATAAACTAGCCAACAGCAGCGGAGGCTACCACAATCCTTTAAAGTAGCTGTAATAAAACATCTTCTTAAAAAGCCTAGTCTTGATCCAGAGGTTTTAGCCAACTATAGGCTGATATCTAACCTTCCCTTTCTCGCTAAGATCCTTGAGAAAGCAGTCGCAAAACAGTTGTGGGATTTTTTACATAATAATAGTTTATTTGAGGTTTTTCAATCTGGATTTAGAGTTCATCATAGCACAGAGACGGCACTGGTGAAAGTTACCAATGACCTTCTATTGGCGTCAGACAAAGGACTTGTCTCTGTTCTTGTCTTGTTAGACCTCAGTGCTGCTTTCGACACTGTTGATCATGACATTCTACTACAGAGACTGGAACATTGTGTTGGCATAAAAGGAACCGCACTAAACTGGTTCAAGTCCTATTTATCTGAGCGATCTCAATTTGTACTTGTTAACGATAAATCCTCCATGACAGCCAAAGTCAGTCTTGGAGTTCCGCAGGGTTCTGTACTTGGACCGATTCTATTCACCTTATATATGCTTCCTTTGGGCTATATTATAAGAACCACTCTATAAACTTTCATTGTTATGCGGATGATACCCAATTATATCTATCAATCAAACCAGATGAAACCAATCAATTGGCTAAACATCAAGCATGCCTTAAGGACATAAAAACTTGGATGTCCTGCAACTTTTTGATGTTAAACACAGACAAAACTAAGCTATTGAGCTTGGCCCCAAACGCCTCCGAAACGCATTTTCTAATGATATAGAAACTCTGGATGGTATTTACTTGGCCTTCAGCACCACCGTAAGGAATCTCGGCGTTATCTTTGACCAGGATATAGTGTCCCTTGTGTGGTGCGAGGGTCTAAGGACAGAGGGTGACGTATCCTGTACGGTCTGTAAATCCCCCTGAGACAAATGTGTCATTTGTGATATTGGGCTATATAAATTAATTTCATTTAAAAGTAGCTAGGGCTATACAGCCTGTGTGCCATGATGATGCCCAAACGCAACATCAAATCATAAACTTTAGTAGTCTGAATATGGCTGTGAAGTTTAATGAGTTTAAGGCATCATATATGTGTTTATAGAAATTTTAAAATAATTAACGGCATCCAAAATGGCCGACTTCCTGTTTGGAATATATATTTTTATGTTAAGATATATTAATAATGATAATAATGATGATATAATAATGATGATCCCACTAAATCTTGTGAACATCAAACCCCTTTATTCCGATCTCTAGTGTTAGGGGGCACTAGAGAGCCCGTTGGCCTCACCTGCAGTCACTGCAGAACTTTGCAATTGCAGTCCTGATGTCTGTGACCATTTTATAATCTCTACAAAAAACAATAGCTTTCCTGCCACCGTTTGGCCCTGGCACCTTTGTGCTCGGGCCCTAATTATAATAGCTGTAGCTATGGTAATAATAGTAGTATTAACAGTTGGCATAGTCATCAGAGTCTAGAAGAGTGTGACCTTTATTACACCTGCTATAAACAATCCAGCTCCTGTTGCTGTGCGTTGTTTACCATCAGTCAGTGTATATCAGGGGTGTTCAAAAAGTCGAAAATTTCCCGTGAAATCCAAGTTTTCACACACCTACAGTCAGAGACTATGCTGGGGATCTAAAAATAATAATGCATTGATATAAATGTATTGAAATTGTATTAATTATTAAAATAGTCAATCATACACCAGCAACTTGGTAAAAAAATCTTCAAAATGAACACCAATTACAATTTAAGTGTAAAACTTTTAATGCAGCAACACATTCGTCAAAAGTTAGACGGACATTAAAATTCCAATATATAATGTATATAGCATATAATATATAATATATAAAAATATAATTTAATTGAATAGATCGGCCCTATTGTCATTGATACCCCGTCCAGCTATATCCGATATCCGTATTGCTTCATTCCCAGTGTTGCAACAACAGTGGTAATCAACTTTTCCGCAAAATAAATAGCAATCATAGTGAAGCTAAATACCAGTAGTAATAGCAGCAGTAGCAGTGCTACTCGTGCTAGAAACTGTGGTGGTAATAGTAGTACAAACAGTGGTTGGCATAGTCATGAGAGGTTTTGAAATGGTGATCAGTAGTAACAGTAACAAGAGGAAAAGCAGCTTTATGGGTAAATATAGCAGCAGGAGTGTCAGCAGCTCTGATAGGCTGTAATATCATCAGCAGTGTGTTGACTTTTAGTTTGACTGAATATTTAAATGTGGTGTCAGTTATTGGCACGATAGAGGTCAGATTTGAAAAATAATGACTATGGAAACAAATACATATGAATAGCTTCACATTAGAAATATTGGTACTGGCCATAAAAAACAACACTGTTAGAAAGCTGACCGTCACACTGTACTCCACTCTCATATATCTCATAATAAAACAGATGTCCTGCTCTCTTTAAGAACAGTTTAGGAATGTAGATATGGATATGGCACAATTAGGTGTGTGTATATTATAAAAGGACTGGGTCCAGAGTATTAAAAAGCCCGTTTCAAAATACACGTTACATACCACAGAGGTGATAAGATAGGCAAGTAGTCAGATCCCCCACAAAGAAAATAACATACACACACTGTAGAGAAGCATGTTGTAGCTAATACCCAGCAGGCCTACTGCAGTCCCAGGGATTATCCACTACCTATTCATATCACTTTCTGCCCTATCCTGCACACTGACAGCAACTGCAGCTATGTTGTTGAAATGGTTTGAATGAAGACATTTGTCATTAAATAGTTTTTCTTCGTACACTCTGCATTATCAAATCAACACAGCGTCATGGGTAGTTCGTTTCCATTCCCATGTAGGGCAGCGCAGTTTTACCTGAGACAGAGAGAGAGGAGAAAACATCATGCTGATGTGAAGCAGCTGAATCAGAGCACAAACATCCCGAGGCTCGCCATTTCTCTCAGCAGCAGCAGGCTACCTCCGGCTCCGCATTTCCTGGCCTGTTTCACTGGCTCTTTTTACTCTCCACATATGAGCGAGCTCTGGTCGCCTCGGATGACTCTGCCGCGTTAACTCCAGAAATGATGACACGCGAGAAAAGTTGAGGCTCCGGAAAAATGCTCCGCAGGGAGAAACACCGAGAGAAAGTTCTGAATAATCATTGTGTGGAGAGCATGGCCGGAGGTGTAACGGAGCACGGGGTACGGTGTCATTTCGAGAGGGAAGGAGATGAGGGGGCGAAGAATAAAAGAAAGAGAAGTGAAATGACGTTATGAATTCAGCCCATCCCAAAAGACAGGCTTAAAGCAGCAGCAGCTGCAACACTGTGTACACATTCACTACAGTCTGTGTACTATCACACACTGATACACAATGTATCCACACTGTACACACATTCACTACAGTCTGTGTACTATCACACACACTGTACACAGTGTATCCACACTGTATACACATTCACTACAGTCTGTGTACTATCACACACACTGTACACAGTGTATCCACACTGTACACACATTCACTACAGTCTGTGTACTATCACACACACTGTACACAGTGTATCCACACTGTACACACATTCACTACAGTCTGTGTACTATCACACACACTGTACACAATGTATCCACACTGTACACACATTCACTAGAGTCTGTGTACTATCACACACACTGTACACAATGTATCCACACTGTACACACATTCACTACAGTCTGTGTACTATCACACACACTGTACACAGTGTATCCACACTGTACACACATTCACTACAGTCTGTGTACTATCACACACACTGTACACAGTGTATCCACACCGTACACACATTCACTACAGTATGTGTACTATCACACACACTGTACACAGTGTATCCACACCGTACACACATTCACTACAGTCTGTGTACTATCACACACACTGTACACAGTGTATCCACACCGTACACACATTCACTACAGTCTGTGTACTATCACACACACTGTACACAGTGTATCCACACCGTACACACATTCACTACAGTCTGTGTACTATCACACACACTGTACACAGTGTGTCCACACCGTACACACATTCACTACAGTCTTTGTACTATCACACACACTGTACACAGTGTGTCCACACCGTACACACATTCACTACAGTCTTTGTACTATCACACACACTGTACACAATGTGTCCACACCGTACACACATTCACTACAGTCTGTGTACTATCACACACACTGTACACAATGTGTCCACACTGTACACACATTCACTACAGTATGTGTACTATCACACACTGTACACAATGTGTCCACACTGTACACACATTCACTACAGTCTGTGTACTATCACACACACTGTACACAATGTATCCACACTGTACACACATTCACTACAGTCTGTGTACTATCACACACACTGTACACAATTTATCCACACTGTACACACATTCACTACAGTCTGTGTACTATCACACACACTGTACACAGTGTATCCACACTGTACACACATTCACTACAGTCTGTGTACTATCACACACACTGTACACAATGTATCCACACTGTACACACATTCACTACAGTCTGTGTACTATCACACACACTGTACACAATGTATCCACACTGTACACACATTCACTACAGTCTGTGTACTATCACACACTGTACACAATGTGTCCACACCGTACACACATTCACTACAGTCTGTGTACTATCACACACACTGTACACAGTGTATCCACACCGTACACACATTCACTACAGTATGTGTACTATCACACACACTGTACACAATGTGTCCACACCGTACACACATTCACTACAGTCTGTGTACTATCACACACTACAGTCTGTGTACTATCACACACACTGTACACAATGTATCCACACTGTACACACATTCACTACAGTCTGTGTACTATCACACACACTGTACACAATGTATCCACACTGTACACACATTCACTACAGTCTGTGTACTATCACACACACTGTACACAGTGTATCCACACTGAACACACATTCACTACAGTCTGTGTACTATCACACACACTGTACACAGTGTATCCACACTGTACACACATTCACTACAGTCTGTGTACTATCACACACACTGTACACAATGTATCTGAGGATCTGCTTTACATTTGCTACAGTCACACAGAGGACACTGATACAGTCTCACAAGTTTAAAGTGTTTTCTTCTGAAACACATCAAACAGTGGAGGGTCATAGTGCTTCTAAAACCCACAGCTAGAATGTAAATAAGTACATTTACTCAAGTAACGTAAGAATAATTTACATTATAAAAAATACATTATTTTGACAGTAGTTATACTGGACAGGACAAACGAAATTTCATCTGAATTGTACATTGTATAATCTCGAAATGACAATAAAGTTTTGTTTTTGTTTTAAAGTTTTTTGATTGATTGATTGATAATAGCCTCCTAGTTCACTTTTAACTTTGTTTGTCAAACCAGGACTTTTACTTGTAACAGGAGTATTTCTACAGTGTGGTACTTTTAAGTAAAAGCTCTGAATACTTTCTCCCCCACTGCTAAAAAATGATAATGATATACAACTTCATTGTAATGGCAAACAGTATATTACAATTACAATGAAATGCACTTCAGTATCTGACAGTAGCAAAGTGCATAGGCTATAGATACATATATGAAGTTCACACAGTTTACAGTATGAGGGAATGCAGCTGACATGTCACTAATGTACCAATGTAGCCCACATCAGGGACAGAATCAATAAATAGGCCTCTTGGTTGATCATGTTCATGCTGAGCTCATCATTTAGAATGAACCCTATTCTATGTTTATATGTGGATTATTATTACTGATGCATCTACAGGTGAAAACATATTAATAGTGTAGCTGGTGGAGGTGAAGCTAATTGAACTACTTGATCATCTATAGGACGCCCTGTTTGTTGAACTACAGATCTCATTAATTGACCATCGGACATAATCCAACTTTCTGTTTTTAATGGCAGGCTGTGTGGGAGTAAACTGTTATGTAGTATCATGCAGTTTTACAATAATAAACTGTTACCACTGACTGTACATCCAGGTTTAATAAAAACAACATACTGTTTCACTTTGTAAAGGTTCACTTTGAACTTATTACTCTTACTGCCATGGTGTAAACCTACTGTTTAAAATGAGTCTTGTATGATCCTTCAACTGGAGCAACCTTATTAATCTACTAACAAACAAACACTGTCACATCAAGCAGTCTCATTTCACTTCAGCCTTATGGGCATTGCAAACTGTGTTCGGGAGAATTTCTCCACAGAAATCAATTAAAAAGCTTAAAGTCTATTCTCAAATGCAATCTGCGTCAGGTATCATCCAAGTGAGCTCGTGGTGATGGACGGGCAACATTTGATTTGTCTTTTTTTTCTCTACAGTCGCATCTGAGCTGTTAACAAAGTGGCTCCCTACCTAACTTGAACTCGAGTGTTTCCAACAGGAACTGCAGCTCTGTGTTCATCCTAGGGGCTCTCTGCCCCAGCTGTATGCCGGGACAGGAGGCCCTCTACCGGCCTGTCATTCTAACTCAGCCCGCTGGATCTAACTGCGGCCATTTTCTGCTGACTAACACACACACACACACACACACACGCGCGTGCGCGCAGACACACACACAATCAAACCAGGAGAAGAAGGCTTGCGCTGAACTTCAACTTGGCCTTCCGCCGTCCCCAAGGGACGAACGGCCCGGAGGCAGTCGGCCTACCGCTTCACGCTCTTCAACAAAATCCCAAACTCAACAACTTTCACCGCTGACTTCACGCGCTGATAAACACACACCAAAGCATGTTGTCCGCTGACTAACGCATCGCCAGGGGTCGGGAACCACATTTGCCGGTGTAACGCCAAAACGCCCCGCTCTCCCGCACGGAGGCGACGTTGCTCCAAACTTCATTCAAAACAGTAGAAGTTTAAACTTCACTTGTTTATTGTCATATATACGTAGCGTCTGCTGTGTTGCATACAACCATATCCTGTCTGATGATCTTTTGGCAAATTCGGCGCATATTAAATACTCAAAAATGGCTTTATGTCAATAAAAGATTAAGTTGTATAATGGTTTCACATAGCTCGCTTCCACCCTGCACAGTGTGTTTGACGGAATGACGCCTGTAGGAAGAACGTGCGAACCGATTGTAAAAGTTCAGATTGTATTAAAGTGTGGGGTGTTACGCGTCTCGTGTGTGTGCCGAATGCAAGAGCGGATCCTGATTATTCAACATTGTTTTCAAGTTGTGTTGTGCCAGGTGTGTACATTTTCCAACGTGCAAGCGATATTTTATGTAACTGTTTTTTAAATGAAATTCAGCGACAGATTCTCCCCATAGACAAACGTCATTTATTGGACTATAATGTTCGGACGCTGCTATAAACTACAAGACGGAGAGAAATAGAGAAATAGGCTTGCTGCTATTGATAGAGCTTTCTGCTCCACTTTCTGCTGCGTAGCTGATGTTCCTCACTCAACTCCTCGCATTGCGTCTTTTTGGAGAACACGAAACAGCACACCAATAGGAAGGAGCACTCTACTACGTTATTGTACCGGAACAGGTTTTGTCCTACCATTTCGAAGCTGAGCCGCCACCGGGGGAAGTTAAAGCTGATCTCAACGCCTGCCCATCTCACGCTGTCGGTCGTTATCATTCCATATTCATTTCTATCATCATGCGCGTGCCAGATGGAGTAAATCCGTGGTGCTCGAGACCAGAAACGTCCCGCGTCAAGCTCCGGGCTCCACGGCAGTAATCCCCCCGCCCGGTAGGCTGCGGCAGAATAGAATAGTGCTACAATCACCTTCTACCTCTTCTTTTCGGCTTTCTCTCTCTCTCTCTCTGGCTCTGTCGTTCACTAACCCTGCTCTGCTCTGCTCTCATACTCATTCTTTCTGTTCCACTCCCTTTTTATCCTCACTTTTCCTTTCTCACTTAGCCTACTTTGTCCTCACTGTCTCTCCCCTCTTCAGTTACTATTTTATCAATTTCTTTCCATGTTTCTTGACTAAAACTTCCTGTTTTGCTGTGTTTTATTTATTATAGGTTCATAGATTTACATAAACCATCCCCTTCTACCATGAAGCTCTACAAACAAGAGGCCTATATTTAACCCTTCTACTATTGTTGGGGTCAATTTGACCCCATTCAATGTTTAACGTCTCTAAATAAGAATGCTGAGGCCTACTTGACATCATATTTTTTGCTTTGAGTTTTATAACTTTTCCTAATTAAAAGGTTCAATGTGTAAAATAATCAAGAATTGAAACCTAAAACATTAATACAATGGACTGACATTATCAACAGAGTGTGAAGAGGTAACAGTGATGACGTTATGTCAAAGACGTCTCTGTGTTGCAGAGATATCTACTGAAGTTAGCATGCTAACTAACGGTTCCTGCCCGTCCAGTCTAGGATGAATAGTGAGTCAGTGTAGCTCCAGTCTGCCTCAGTACAGAGGGAGAAGAAGTACAGCTGCCTAACTCAGGCAGACTCAGGCTGCTTTTCCAGCAGAAGAGTGTGCAGAGAAACGGACAGATCTTCTGTTAGCAGTGAGCAATGAGCAGATATCACCGATTCAACAGACTCCCCACCGGATCATCAACATTTCTGTTGCTGCAGTTACACAAGTTAGGCCCGCTGTGACTCCCGGCACTGGGATATACGTCGGCCCTATCCAAGCCGGATTTGTTCGCTCGTCTCTTCCGCCCGGACCCAAACCAACATACAAACTATCAAAACGTAACGTTACACAGAAAGTACAGCCCCCAGAGCCACAGTAAACACAGATATCTGAGCTCCACGTGAAGATTATAAGATGGCAGAGATATTTAACTCTCAGAGATTCAGCAGTCTGCTCTGATGAACTGACTGACTGGAGGACAGACAGACAAACAGACACAGGAGTAAAACATACACAGTAAATATATCAACAATAGAAGAGAGAGATATAGCTGTAGAATACAATACACAATATAAAGAATACATTAGAACACTCTAAAACTTAGAAAACAATATGACAGACTACTACAACTAAAATATAAACAGGTTAACATACTAGAGTTGTTGTTTTAAATAACTGATCATTTTGTTGATTAATACATTTAGATTGTATGGAGCCAGTTCACAGGTGAAATACTGCCCTCTGTTTCTGTGGAGCCGGTGGTTCGGAATTACACACTGCACCTTTAATGGGGAAAACTGGGTAAACATAGAATTACCATAATTAAATATTTTTAACTTAAAACTTTTTTCAGTAAATGTTTTTAAACTGGATTACCGCTCCTGTCATTCACATTGGACTGAAGTTACTGTGCCTACAGCTTGTTTGTGACTTACTTGGACCGATTCTATTCACCTTATATATGCTTCCTTTGGGCAATATTATAAGGAACCACTCTATAAACTTTCATTGTTATGCGGATGATACCCAATTATATCTATCAATTAAACCAGACGAAACCAATCAATTGGCTAAACTTCAAGCATGCCTTAAGGACATAAAAACTTGGATGTCTAGCAACTTCTTGATATTAAACACAGACAAAACTGAAGTTATTATACTTGGCCCCAAACGCCTCCGAAACGCCTTTTCTATTGACATAGAAGCTCTGGATGGCATTAATTTGGCCTCCAGCATCACTGTGAGGAATCTTGGCATCATCTTTGACCAGGATCTGTCTCCCACATAAAACAAATCTCAAGAACTGCCTTCTTTCATCTACGAAACATTGCAAAAATAAGACATATCCGGTCTCAAAATGATGCAGGAAAACTAGTCCATGCATTTGTTACGTCAAGGCTGGATTACTGCAACTCATTGCTATCAGGTTGTCCCAAAAAGTCGCTTAAGACTCTTTAGTTGATCCAAAATGCAGCGGCACGTGTATTGACAAGAACAAGGAAACGGGATCATATTACTCCTGTATTAGCTGCTCTGCACTGGCTCCCGGTAAAATACAGAATAGAACTCAAAATCCTTCTCCTGATTTACAAAGCAATTAATGGTCAGGCTCCAGCATATCTTAAAGATCTCATAGTACCTTATAAACCAACTAGAGCATTGTGCTCCCAGACTGCAGGGTTACTTGGGGTTCCTAGAGTCTCTAAGAGTACAATGGGAGCCAGAGCCTTCAGCTATCAAGCTCCTCTCCTGTGGAACCAGCTTCCAGAGTAGGCTAAAGACTTTCCTTTTTGATAAAGCTTATAGTTAGGGCTGGCTCAGGTTTGCCTGGGATCAGCCCCTAGTTATGCTGCTTCTCTTCCTCTCTTCTCCCCTCCCTCTCTTCTTCATCCATCCATCCATCGTCTACCGCTTATCCGGGATCGGGTCGCGGGGGCAGCAGCTCCAGTAAGGAACCCCAATCTTCCCTTCTCCGGGCCACATCCTCCAGCTCCGACTGGGGGATCCTGAGGCGTTCCCAGGCCAGTGAGGAGATATAATCTCTCCACCGAGTCCTGGGTCTTCCCCGGGGTCTCCTCCCAGCTGGACGTGCCTGGAACACCTCCCTAGGGAGGCGCCCAGGTGGCATCCTTACTAGATGCCCGAACCACCTCAACTGGCTCCTTTCAACGTAAAGGAGCAGCGGCTCTACTCCGAGTCTCTCACGGATGGCTGAGCTTCTCACCCTATCTCTAAGGGAGACGCCAGCCACCCGTCTGAGAAAACCCATTTCGGCCGCTTGTACCCGTGATCTCGTTCTTTCGGTCATGACCCAGCCTTCATGACCATAGGTGAGGGTAGGAACGAAGATCGACCGGTAGATTGAGAGCTTTGCCTTCTGGCTCAGCTCTCTTTTCGTCACAACGGTGCGGTAAAGTGACTGTAATACCGCCCCCGCTGCTCCGATTCTCCGGCCAATCTCTCGCTCCATTGTCCCCTCACTCGCGAACAAGACCCCGAGGTACTTGAACTCCTTCACTTGGGGTAATGGCTCATTCCCTACCCGGAGTAGGCAATCCACCGGTTTCCTGCTGAGAGCCATGGCCTCAGATTTGGAGGTGCTGATCCTCATCCCAACCGCTTCACACTCGGCTGCGAACCGATCCAGTGACTGTTGAAGGTCACAGACCGATGATGCCATAAGGACCACATCATCTGCAAAGAGCAGCGATGAGATCCTCAGGTCACCGAACTGCAACCCCTCTCCTCCACGACTACGCCTCGATATCCTATCCATGAAAATCACGAACAGGATTGGTGATAAAGCGCAGCCCTGGCGGAGGCCAACATTCACGGGAAACGAGTCCGACTTACTGCCGAGTATCCGGACACAACTCTCGCTTTGGGCGTACAGGGATTGGATGGCCCTCAAAAGTGACCCCCTCACCCCATAGACAGCCCCTCAACACCCAAAGCCTTCAGCATTTCTGGACGGATCTCATCAACCCCTGCGGCTTTGCCACTGTGGAGTTGTTTGACTACCTCAGTGACTTCCATCAGGGAAATTGACGATGATCCCCCATCAGCTTCCAGCTCTGCCTCAACCATAGAGGGCGTGTTAGTCGGATTCAGGAGTTCCTCAAAGTGCTCCTTCCACCGGCCGATAACCTTCTCAGTTGAAGTCAGCAGGGTCCCACCCTTGCTGTACACAGCTTGGATGGTTCCTCGCTTCCCCCTCCTGAGGTGCCGGATGGTTTTCCAGAAGCACCTTGGTGCCCATCGAAAGTCCTTCTCCATAGCTTCTCCGAACTTCTCCCACACCCGCTGCTTTGCCTCTGACACGGCAGAAGCTGCCGCCCTTCTAGTCCTTCGATACCCTGCAACTGTTTCCGGAGTCCTCCCGGATAACATAACCCGGAAGGACTCCTTCTTCAGTTGGACGGCTTCCCTGACCACCGGGGTCCACCACGGTGTTCGAGGGTTACCGCCCCTTGAGGCACCTAAGACCTTGAGACCACAGCTCATCACCGCAGCTTCAGCAATAGAGGTTTTGAACATCGCCCACTCAGGTTCAATGCCCCCAACCTCCACAGGGATGGCTGAAAAGCTCCGCCGGAGGTGTGAGTTAAAGATCCCCAGGACAGGGGCTTCCTCCAGACGTTCCCAGTTCACCCGCACTACCCGTTTGGGTTTACCAGGTCTGTCCAGAGTCTTCCCCCACCCCTTGATCCAACTCACCACCAGATGGTGATCAGTCGACAGCTCCGCCCCTCTCTTCACCCGAGTGTCCAAAACATGCGGCCTCAGGTCAGATGATACGATTACGAAATCGATCATTGACCTTTGGCCTAGGGTGCTCTGGTACCACGTGCACTTATGAGCATCCTTATGTTCGAACATGGTGTTTGTTATGGCCATTCCATGGCTAGCACAGAAGTCCAACAACAAACGACCGTTCGGGTTTAGATCAGGGAGGCCCTTCCTCCCAATCACGCCTCTCCAGGTGTCTCCATCGTTTCCCACGTGTGCGTTGAAGTCTCCCAGCAAGACTACGGAGTCCCCTACTGGAGCCCCCTGCAGGGCTCCATTCAGGGTCTCCAAGAAGGCCGAATACTCAGAACTGCGGTTTGGGGCATAGGCACAAACAACAGTCAGAGTTTTCCCCCCCATAACCCGAAGGCGTAGGGAGGCGACCCTCTCGTCCACCGGGATAAACTCCAACGTAGCGGCGCTCAGCCGGGGGCTAGTGAGTATCCCCACCCCGGCCCGACGCCTCACACCTTGGGCAACTCCGGAGAAGAATAGAGTCCAACCCCTATCCAGGAGTACGGTTCCAGAGCCAAGACTGTGCGTGGAGGTAAGCCCCACCAGATCCAACTGGTAGCGATCCACCTCCCGCACTAGTTCCGGCTCCTTCCCCCACAGAGAGGTGACGTTCCACGTCCCCAGAGCCAGCCTCTGCTGCCCGGGTCTGGTCCGTCAAGGTCCCTGACCATCACTGCCACCCATGTGACAGCGCACCCGACCCCAGCGGTTTTTCCCATGAGTGGTGGGCCCACAGGATGGATGGATGAGAGGCACCACATAGCTTCTTCGGGCTGTGCCCGACCGGGCTCCGTGGCAAACCCGGCCACCAGGCGCTCGCTGTCGGGCCCTCCCTCTGGGCCTGGCTCCAGACGGGGGCCCCGGGCTTCCTCCGGGCAGGGTCTCTCCTTTCCTTTCCCTTTCTTTCATGAAGTCGTTTTTGAACCATTCTTAGTCTGGCCCCTCACCTGAGACCAATTTGCCTTGGGAGACCCTACCAGGAGCACTAGGCTCCAGACAACACAGCTCTCAGGTTCATAGGGACACACAAACCTCTCCACCACGATAAGGTGATGGTTCCCTCTCTTCTTCTCCCTCTCTATCTGTATGCATTTATGTAAATGTATGTTACTAACTCATCATCCGGGGTATCATCCCCAGAGTTTCTGTGTCTCATGTGGCAGGTTGCCACTGATAAAGTTTACGTCAGGATCAGGAATCGTGGCTGCGCCTGCTGCCCTGGTCCTGCTGGACACCGGGAAGCCTTTTTGACATTTTCCTGGATTCATCCATACTTTCTCTTTTTCAACACATAATTTCTGTCAAATGTTGTATTTGTACTATGTTGTTTATCCTGTACACACAACATCTATTGCACGTCTGTCCGTCCTGGGAGAGGGATCACTCCTCAGTTGCTCTCCCTGAGGTTTCTTCCATTTTTCCCCCTTTAATTGTGGGGTTTCTTTTAGGAAGTTTTTCCTTGTGCGATGCGAGGGTCTAAGGACAGAGGGTCTAAGGACAGAGGGTGTCGTAACCTGTACAGTCTGTAAAGCACACTGAGACAAATGTATAATTTGTGATATTGGGCTATATAAATAAATTTGATTTGATCTGATTTAGATGCAGCACCGCGACAACTCCCTTTAAGAGAATATAGTGAATGGAAATGGAAGAGCTATGTTATAACGGATGTTATAACGGTGCCTGGGCTGTTATGTGAGGTTTTGAGTGTATGAATAAATGGCAGAGGTGTTCAACCTGAAGAGCTATTTAATGGCCTTGTTAATCCCCGCAGTGACCCTTTCTACTAGGAGTTCCCAGAGACGAACATGGCGATGCATGCAGTAAGCAAAACTGCATGCATCGCCATGTTCGTCTCTGCTGCTAGACCTTTGGGAGACGCAAGCATCGGCCTGGTTTGCTCAGACGGAGGCCCAATTCATGCTCAGGGACATTACCGCGGATGTCATAAAGTATTATTAGCCCTTGGCAGTTCAATAGTGGGCAGAGTGTTTAGCATCCTCAAGGAGCCCCCGAGGAGGACAAATATGGAGGGTTGAAAGCTCACCTTTTTAAGACTTTTTCTATAACAGCGCTGGCTGACACGACAATGCTGGCCTTCATATAGCTATCACCTCATACACTTCAGACTATACGGTTGAAATAGGGGGTGAACGGGGCCTGGCAGCCACTCGCTTTCTTGCGCCGACAGCTGCGACCTTAGATATGGAACTCTTTGGCTTCTGCTTCGTCATTCGACACTTCTGCTTTTATGCTGGAGGTTTGAGGGTCCACAGCGTTTATGGACCACAAACCACAAATGTAACAAACAACGCCCGGGTGTTTCTACGAGTTGTTACGTCGCCTTCCGCTGCCTCATGTTACGGCCAACCTGCGATCAGTGAGATTTGTGTTCATCCGCCAGGCACCCACCATGGATCTTTTTAACCCCTCTCTGAAGGCCTGTTTTGTGTCCTGGAAACCCGGGATAAAAACCTTCATAGTGGACATCGCCGGTAAAATGGAGCACGTTTCAGTGTACCGCCTTAAGCCAGCCACCCTGGATCTTGACTGACCGGATCTTCATCCCCCTGTCCTCCTACCTTCTCCCCACGCTGCAGCAACGCTACTATCTACGCATCATGAATGCAAACGCTCCCATTAAAATGTTATGGCCTCAATAATGTCAAAGCCACATTAAATTTGTAGGCCTCAGGTTTGATGAACACTTTGGAAGAAAGTCGAAGTTAAGACTGGCCGACACCATAGACCAGGGTTTTTTAACTATATGTTCAGGGGGCCACATTTTCAGAAAGCTAAGGGCCGGGGGCCGGACATTTTCCTGAGCTATTATTCTAGGAGGATAAATTGACCCACTCGACCTCTCTCTGGCCTTATGCACACCTTCTCTTTTGCTCATTTGTGTTTATTGGGTAGCATTTCTGATATACACTGCAGATATAACACATATTTTTAATCAAAACAAAGGATGAGAAAGATTAGAAAGTTTAAACATGGGGGAGCAACCTAGGAAAAATACATAATGGCGGGGGTGTCTGGGGCAAAAATGTAATTTAAATCAAATTTCCTGTATTTCTACACCAACTGACCTCTTGGATTAAGTCAAGAAACAGTCACATTCTGTTAATAACGATTCTGTCAGTATCACAGTAATATTTGTGTTTCAGTAAAACAGCGCCCCCCACCAGCACATCAGTCAGGCAGAGAGTGGTACTGCAGCACGAGAGACAGCGGGAGCCTTTCAAATCTAGATGATAATAAATTCAGAGGAATTTAGAGAAGTTAGTGAGGGACAAGATGTTCCGTCCATTTCACGTTAATGAGAGACGCGACAATGTGCGGTGAGACGAGGGGTGAATACCTGGATAGAATTTAAATAATACTTTAAAATTTGCTCTTTGGTGGATTATTTGTTTGTTGAATTACAGGAGGTGTTTGGACAGATTCAGAAAAAATATGGTGAATGTCATTTTGTCGGTACATTTTGTCGGTAATTAGAGCAGCATTGTTATTTTCCTTGTTTTTTTGAACGGGGTTTTGCTGAGCTCAGAGCGGGACTGTGCCACTGGCGAGCGGAGAGATGGAGACGCTTCTGCTGACTGAGATTAATCTGAGCAGCCTATAGATTTGTGCTGCACAGCGGCTCTGGGCACCTGTACCGTGACGGGACGGATAAAAGTCTAATGTGTTCTACACACACACACACACACACACACACACACACACACACACACACACACACACACACACACACACACACACAAACGCACGCACGCTACTTTTGTGTAGCCAACTACTGAAAGTACCAACAATTTTGAATTAATCATAAAAAGTATTGGTATTGATAATGATGATCTTATTGGTATAATAATTAGTATCAGATCACATTATGTATCACCCACACCTTTGACAAAATATTTAATTAAAGAAAGCATTGTCCTGTCTTCCTGTGGATAACAACCCTTGGCACTGAAATAGTGCTGGCAAAAAGTTAACAAACCATTCTTTCAACTGATATTTATACGAGTTTAAAGAGTACTGGGTCTGCACGACAGCCGACACTGATGAAAGCTCTCCGATTTCATATGTTACCAAACTTTGCCAGCCACAGAAAACGGAAGCATTACAACCTTAAACACTGTTCACTGTTACAAACTCATTTGAGTTTTGTGTGACAATGTTTAGCTTTAAACAGTGTAGGTGGTGACGGACTGACAGTAGGATAAATCTGTATACTCCACTCTACCTGCTGCTGGGCCAGCTCTCTACACACTGTGAACACTTTGTTTCGGTACAAGCTGAAAACTATCTCACTTTATACAGCAGCCTTCTCCTCAGTGACTGTGTGTGTACATGACTGAGCAAGGCATTCAACCAACCAGGCACCATAATCAGTATCAGTGTGTGTGTGTGTGTGTGTGTGTGTGTGTGTGTGTGTGTGTGTGTGTGTGTGTGTGCGTGTGTGTGTGTGTGTTTCATACAACAGAAGTGGAGCAGTTGCTGACTCAGCCTCCTTCAATCTGCATAGTTATTCCCCCTAAAGGCCTCTATATTCACTCCTACACACACACACACACACACACACACACATGCACACACTCAGTGCATGAGGCTCTTTCTGCAGTGCTGAGAATAAGAATAATACAGTTTATAATTCCATGTAGTCAGCAGACAGAAGAGATGTTTCAGGCTGGCTCTGCATGCCTGCAGGGTGAACAGGTACAGGTGTGGAGCACTGAAAGTAATGTACATAGTTTTACTGTTGCAGGTCTGTTGCAGACGCTCAGGAATGGTTCATTTGGCTGAACCCTGTTCACAGCTTGTCTGCACTGAGGTGCTTACTGAATGCTCATGCAGATGCACTGTAATGTATGAAAGTACTCAGAAGAATAAAAATGGTAACATCTACATAAGAAGAATAGTTCATCGCTGAAAAAGATCAAGGCTGTGTTCCTCTTCACTCCCCCCTGTAACAGATGTGCCACATTCTGCCCAAACAGACGCACCAGGCTGCAGTGACTGTCTTCAAGATGCGGCTCTCTCCTCATTGCATATTCATTTAAAGGAGGATCATGCAAATAATGGAAGAGACATGTTAACAGAGGTATCCGCTGTATTTTGAAACTTAGTTTGAAGGCTTGAAATCTAATAAAAGGGTTTTACAAGATTGAAACTAAACACACCGTAGGTTACTCAAACCTCCTCTGTGGTACTTCCTGTGACAGTAGGTGTCTCCAGGAACACATTTTGCCGTGATGACATGCACACACAGACTCAAGGTGAAAACAATACCAGCGTCGCTGTCATGGCTGGTATCATCATCGTTTTGCGTCATTCCATTGTGCAAGTTTATGAGGGCTCTATATAGAGCAAACACTTCACACTCACAATTCAGACACAAATATAATATCCAGGGTAAATATAGTGCATACAGTGATTTCAGACACAGCCCATGTGATACAACCACAAACTCCAGAACAGTTTAAAATGGACTTTATAGTGAGATTGTTTTCAAGGTCAAGAGCAAACTTTAACTTCAACTCAAACCCCTACAAAGAGAGCTTATATGAGAGTTGTGCTCTACCGCCACTAGACAACTAGACATCAGGGCAGTAGGTGGAAATCTTTTTTAGCAACTAGAGGGCAGCCTTTCACTCTTCATGGTGTATGCCAGCAGCAGAGTACCCTCTGTCTAACCTTGTGGGGCTGTGATATGAAGAGAGGAGGAGTAAGGCACAGCTGTGTCTCTCTAAGCATGCAGAGGACAGATGTTCTCTGCTTTAAGACTCATCATCTGGGCTTACCGAACTCAGCCTCTTTCTGCCCGATCCGCACATCACACACTTCATGTGACAACTGCATTCGTAATAAACTTACAGTTGGAGGTCTTTGTCACTCTCTTGAGCTGTGCAGGACAGTTGAAGCATTATAATGGTTAGTAAAAGCACCTAAAGAAATGTGACACCAAGCTGAAAATCAATCTTTCACTAACCACTTCACTGACTGTTGGTAGGAAACAGGATGTGAACTGCAGTCTCCCATGTCACAATCAAGGTTCTGAAAAGTGAAAATGGCCTCTTGATTTATTACCTCAGTAAACATTTCCCTGATGGGTTTATGTTCTCAATCTGTAGTTTAAGTCTTCTTCAATACAGCATGATGTTCATTTATTAAATGATGGTCTTATTTAGAGTAAATTAGATGCAGGGTATGCTTTAGGGCGGGGCTACCTACCCAGGTGCTCTCCATGTTTTCATCTTATAACTTTAACCCTGTTCACAGTTTCAAACCGTTGTCCACAAACCAATGAGTGACGTCACAGTGACGACGTCAACTTCTTATATACACCATATGGTCACAATCGATCCCCCTCAACCTCCTCACCAATAACAAAGTGACACTACAAGTAGTGAGCCACAGTGGTGTGAAAATGTTTTCAATGTGTGTATCATAACAACGGCTTGTTGATCCACAGCCCTATGGCTTAAAGGGCCTACGAAATGATAAACATGAATTTGTAGTGATGCTAATAAATGCTATTTGTGGTGTAAAATGATGTGTTATTTATGACAAAATGGTCGCAGTATTTAATAAATTATGATTTAGTATGTCGACCACCGATGATTACATTGCCGCTACTGGAAACACCCAACGCCGTGTTCTGACGTCACAAGTAGAACACAGTCCACCAGTTGAATACACAGACAGCACCGCAGAAGCGACAGACGTGGCGATGTCGGACTCTGGCTCGGATATTTCGACAGAATCGAGTGACAGTGAGTCGTCATTCGTTGCACCTTCAAGAAGAGGAGTTTATTGAAGAGGATGCCGGTGTCATGGATTTAGATCATGCGGGCGAGTTTAACGTGACACAGTATTCAAGATGGAGACACAGACCGGAGCGAACATGCGGATGATGGTGACGGTGATCCTGGATTTGGCAGAGATCCTGTGCAGCAACAGAACAGAGACAGGTATATACATTTGACTATAGTTCATAGAACTTCCCAATAAATAGTAAATACATCATAATAAAAAACGTAACATTATCCTCGATTGTAAATAGATCATAAGCTATCCTATATCGAGTCGATAGCTTGGTTTCCTTGAATTGTTATGAACCCGACTAGTTGTCCGCAAATTGCTCGATCGCTAAATATTCACTTATTTCTCTACTTGGACACATCGACGTCTGTAAAGCTTGATAACTTGATTCTTTCTCGAAGTGTCTGCGGTTGAGGTTCTATCGTTGTGTCTGATGTCAAACGTCATATAAAGCATTAGTTATTAGCTAACAAACAGACCGGAGGACAGCGCTGGTTTATAAAGTATAGTCTGTATACTGACCGTCTCACGGCTGCCTATAGTAGCCGGAACACTTACCAGATGTTCATGGAAGTTACGATGTCGTAACTTTACGAGACTTACGTGAAACAGGTAACAAATTGCTACTAGATAGATCCGACCTCCGTACGACCATAACAGGCTTATGAGCTGCTTACGAGCCTGTCGTGAAACACAGGCATATAAATAGTATGAAATTAAGATGACATTAATATTGGCCTTTTTTCTGGATATTGCATATTGTGTGCATGTCCTTACCATTCTTCCTTTGTACAATTAGGTGTACATGTGAAAACTGTACAATTATGGAAGCAATGACGAGTTGCTGCAAAGAAAAGGATGTCATGGAGGAATTCAAATGAATATGAGGGACATGGTCATACCTGTCAACCCTCCCGTTTTTCCCGTATTTTTACTTCCATCCCGTTTAAATATTTTCCCGTAATTTCCCCATATTTTTAACCTTTCAAAAAAAAAAGGGCCTAATTAAAAAAAGTGTAAAGTGGCTTCCGGTAAAGCAGGTGGCAGTATTATGTTTAACGTTAGCTGAGAAACGTTATCCGCACAGAGGAAGAAAACAGGAACAATAACACAGAAGAAGACGAAAACATATGATGAGAGTCACAGTGAACGGGAGATAGATGGAGCCGCAGCTGTACCTGCCAAACAAGTTAAAACTTTATGTAAGTGCCTCACAAATGGGAGGAGACCTCCCATTATTTAATAAAAAGCAGAGTCGGGACAACTCGTGCTTTTTGTAAAGAGTTCCATTCAGATGTTAGCATCGCACACGGCGGAATAAGCGATGTTCGCCAACAAGAAGAATCGTCCAAGCACAAGCACGTCAAGAGGCACAAACACATTCACTGTCAATGACTTAATTTGTGACAAGAACTGTTTCGGAGGCAAACCAAGTGACCAAAGCTGAGGGAAAGATGTCAATGCTTTGCGCTAAAAATAATGTAGCCTTCAGCTTCTGCGTTGATTTCAGTCGCAGTGTAGCGCACATGTTTCCCGACTCTGACATCGCAAGGAAGTCCTCGTGGGGGAAACAAGAGCCACACAACTCATCAATCATCAAATAAATTGATGATAATAACAAAAAAATAAAATACATACTTTACATAAACATGTATTTCCTGAATGTATATACCCGTTCCTTATGTGTTTACATTTACATTATATGGGTAGGGGCTGGGTGGCTGAGAGCTGTTAAAATATGGGCGGAGTCCGCCCAAAAAAATCCCTTATTTTGAAATTCCAATGTTGGCAGGTGCAAACATAACCTGCATAACAGATCACCCAGGATTCAAATCAAAGTGTCTGGATGTTTGGGTGTTGCAGACAGCCTACCAAAGGTATTCGAAGAGGGACAGACAACAAGCAGGTGATCAGCCACGTAATGAGTAAGTTACTTGTGTGCACAAATGTGTGGAGCTCAGAAACTTTGATGTATTTATGGGGAGTCGAATGGTCACAGAATAAATAGATAAATAAGCAAATAAGGTTGAAGTGATTACCATTGACATGTATTATCTTGTATTTTACAGAATGTATCACTATGTGGCATACCGCCAGCTGGTGAGATTTTGTTGGGGAATACTTGGTAAGAACCACAGAATGCCATCATGTGCCATTCGAAAGATCTGTACTACGTTTCCATCTGACAACTACACGTCGTTCAAGTATCAGCACTTTATTAGAGTCAATAACAAAACACAATGTCAGTTCAGTGATTGAATCTGCTTCTATACAGCACAACAGCATCCCTCTTGTTTGGTTCTTCCACCGACTGCTGAGTGGAGCTGGGACTTCCAAAGGTTCCTCATCAACATTGTCTTGGCACAAAGCATTTAGTCTCGGTCAAGAGTTCAGTAACATACTCTGCAAAAAATATGTTTTATAATCAAGCATTATATATAATATATATCTATGTATGTATGTACTTACTTACTTACTGGTGTACACACAGCTTCCTCCCCAGTGTGGATGTCCAATAGATGGTCGCTGATCATACAGGTATCCTCAGTTCTGTCAGTGGCTTCATTCACCAATGTTTCAATCCCTATGTAATAATAGGGTGATGGTTAAAAGTTAAATAGACTCACGCTTTTACTCAAACTACAGAATAAAATGGGGAAGCATGTTATAAACATTGAATCTATACTTAATTAAGCTAATGAAGTGTAATTAGCTAAAGTTATTAATACTACAAACAATAACACACAGATATTGGCTAGGGCCTGGTGTAAACTCGTTACATACAGTAGGCCTAGACCGATTATGGCTTTATGCTTGAAACAATAAATACAGTAAACAAGTAGCACGGCTTACCTTTGCTCTCTCCCTTTTGGCGAATGCATTTCGTCGTCTCTTTGGTGGAGGACTCTGCACCGGCGGACGTGTTTGAATCGGTGTGCTGGCTTGTGCTGGCTGGGGTCTCGGCAGTATTGTAGGCACAGCATCTGCGTTCAGTTTTAAATTCTTTTTGAATCTCATTTCCTTGGCGAGCATAGTTTGTTCGAAACATGATTGCTCAAAGTGCTGCCCACAAATCATTGGTTTCATTGACGCACTTGTCTTGTCCATAAACGCAACATTTTATCATCTTTTGGCCACAGAAAGCTACATTTGGAGACGGCCCCACATCCCCATACAACACATCGCTTCACAATTATCCTTGACGATCGATTGTTGTCCATTCTTTCTCGTAATAATTGACAGCAGGCTTTGCTGGACGCTTCAACGCAGACGAACACTGGTGGCGGCTGTAACGCAGACGAACACTGGCGGCGGCTGTGTTCTACTTGTGACGTCATCGCCCGAACATTGCCGAAGTGGATGCTCTCGGCACAGCGATCGATTGTTGTTAGCGGAAGTCATTTTTATACTGTTATGATTGTGATTTATTACGAATACATCAATAATAAAAATATATATATGGCACATTTCACAATAGATATGCAACCTCTATCATATACCAAGGCCAATAACACTTGATAGTACATGATGCATACAGACTACTGCCGCCTGCTGGTATTAAGAGTGTTTCCCTCTCACGCAGGCGCAGAACGTATGTGCTGGTTGGCTGTTGGCTATAGTCTTTGAGGTGTGTTCAAGTGTGGCCTTTTGGCCCAGACGCAGGCGGCGTGCAGCTACGCAACAGTCGGCCTCTGTCGCTGCTAGTTCTTTGATGTTGGTTTCGGTGTATCTGGGCCTTAAGAGTCACGATTCAGACCTCGTTCAGGCTTATAGATGGAGCTTATAATTGTACTGCATATGTTATTAGGTACATTTACTCAAGTAATGTACAAATTTAAATTAACGTGCACTTGAGTATTTCCATTTCATGCTACTTTATACTCCACTACACTCTACTGCATTTGTCTGACAGCTATAGTTAGTGCTTGCTTTACCAATTATAGTTTATATACAAAATATATGCTGAAAATATGATGCAAACTTTTACTAACGTAACATTTTCAGACTGAATAAAATAGACTGTTGGTGTTGTTGATGCTCTTAAAACAAAAAAAACAAGCAAAAAGCCTCCGTGCAGAGATGGGAGCTGTTGAGAGGATTAAGAGGGGGCAGTCAGAGGGCTGTGCACAAATGGCTTCTATTCAATCTTCAGATCCTCTGTGACATTTACAGATTAAGGTAGTTTTAGGATTGGCCAAAATACATTCATTGTTACATTGTTATGTATCACTAAAAAGATCTACAGTACACAGTTGTGTGGTAGACCTACACTCCAATCTTGCCAAAATAAGTCGGTCACATCCAAACAGTCTGAAGTGGCGTCACAGAGGACATGATAAACGAATACAGTGCAGTTTAGTAGTGTTCTTTAGTTTCCCCCCTCCATTAGCAGTTAGATACACAACACCAGAATGACCCTTCAAACTCATTCATGTGCGTTGTTTTCTGATGGTTCAAACATTTTTATGGCACGTCATTGTGTTAAGATAATAGTACTTTTACTCTAAAAAGTAACGTTTTCCAAATAGTGTTTCTTAGAATATACAATATGTAGCAGAAGAAATGTGTATTTGGGTCAGTGGTAATGCTGGTAATCTCTCTGCGACCCCTCCTCTCTCCCCTTCATTATAAAGATCATTACCTCCTGCTGCCCTCCTACACATCACTGGCCACCCAGCGAGTTGTTTAAACCTAAACTGGATGTGACTGGGCCTTTAGTTGGCAACAAAATAGAATTATCATGTTCTTGCTGTCGTCATCTTAAAGACTTATAAAAAAGAAAAGAAAATATGAATCAGAAATTCACATTTATTCACATTCACATTTTATTTGTTAAGTTTTATTCCTTTTTGTAATAATCACTCTAATCTGACCAAATCCACACAATAATTGTGCACAAAACCAAACCATATGAAAGCAGCATGCAGCCATAATTATAATAAAAATGAAGCCATTCAGAGAGAAATAAAAATAATTTAATTTATTGTTATTTTGTATAGGCTCATCTTTTATTGTACACTGTGTACTGTGACAAAAAGCTGACTGACAATTGTCCCTGTAACATTATTTTGAAAAAAATGATTAATCATAAAATGAGCTATAGCTGTAAACTCTCTGTGCAGCACATCAGTTTAATGCACTGCATTGGAACTATGTTAAATTGCAACGTCCCTATAAAATACAAATAAATTCAAATTCAATTCAATTACAGCTAATATAATATAAAAAAGAAAAATCCCTGCATTTCACTGTGTAAACCTCTGGATTTTATTTCCAATAATATTGATAAAACATAACCATGAATCTGATCAAAATATTGCAATGGAATCAGTTTGAGCAGAGAAGTACTGATTGATTCTACAGTAAGATCCCTAAAGATGTCAAGAGTCAGAAGTCAAACTCACCATCCACCATGTCTTGGCAGTAACATCATAACATAGTTGCCACTTCACCGAGCTGTCTGCCTCACCGCCTCCTGGTGTAGCTGACATCGCCATGACAACCGATGGAAGCCTTCGAAATGTCAAACAAAGATGGCTTTGGAGAAAAACCAGGATTTGTCGTAAATCCCAGTTCCTGTATATTCAATTCCCTGTATATCCCAGTAGGATATTCCAGTCTCAGTGGGTCCCAGTCCCAGTAGATTGCAGTCCCTGTAGATCCCAGTCCCCGTATATCCCAGTCCCTGTAGATCCCAGTCGCCGTATATCCCAGTCCCTGTAGATCCCAGTAGCCGTATATCCCAGTCCCTGTATATCCCAGTCCCTGTATATCCCAGTCCCTGTAAATCCCAGTCCCTATAGATCCAATTCTCCGTATATCCCAGTAGGCTATTCCAGTCCCTGTAGATCCCAGTCCCAGTAGATTGCAGTCCCTGTAGATCCCAGTCCCCGTATATCCCAGTCCCTGTAGATCCCAGTCGCCGTATATCCCAGTCCCTGTAGATCCCAGTAGCCGTATATCCCAGTCCCTGTATATCCCAGTCCCTGTATATCCCAGTCCCTGTAAATCCCAGTCCCTATAGATCCAATTCTCCGTATATCCCAGTAGGCTATTCCAGTCCCTGTAGGTCCCAGTCCCAGTAGATTGCAGTCCCCGTAGATCCCAGTATCCTTGTAGATCCCAGTCCCCATAGATACCAGTATCCCAGTCCTATAATATTTCAGTTTCCCAGTTCCATTAGATCCTAGTCCCTGTAGATCCAAGTCCCTGAAGATCCCAGTACTCTAGTCCCAGTACATCCCAGTATCTCCAGCTGCGTTTCCTCTCTCAGTCCTGTTGGACACCTACTGAACAAAACACTAGCAGGTAGAGACTTTCACAGGTCCAAGTCCACCATATGGTCCACTTCTTTCTTGACACAAGCCTCTACCTGCCACACTAAGCTGTGGTCCTCTTGTCTCTCACAGCCAACAAGTAAATCCTCTGAACACCACAGAAGCTGTAAAATATTCATACAGCAGCTAGAATAAAAGTCTCCTGAATTATTTTAATTCAAGCAAAACTCCACAGGACATACAGCTTAGGCCTCCTCTGATCATCCCTCTGATCATACGGCTCCGCATTAGATTTAGTTCTCCGTGAGTCCTGAATAGAGCCCAGTGTTGTTTAAAAAGTCCAATCAAGTTTCAGTCCCTCTATCCTATTCAACGTGGAAACAAGCAGCAGCCAACAGCAACCAACTAAAGCAGCCAGCAACCCCCTCTGTTGACTCCACTGAGAGGGTTGTCACTCTGAAGAGGCGGATTAGGAAGTAGAAGACACACACACACACACACACACACACACACACACACACACACACACACACACACACACACACACACACACACAATATACGTATCCTCATTTCATGCTTCTTAGGGACTCCTACAGCTAGTATAATATATAAAAATACAAGAGTTCCATCATATGGTTAAATCCCAAATAAGGTCAAACCTGTTTTTATCCTGACATGGTTTGTCTGTCTGTCCACTGTGACTCAGTGCCCATTTTAAAATAAAGGCATTGACCTTTCTCTGTTTGTCTTTCCATCTTCCTCACCCTCTGAACCAAAAGGCTCCTGCAGGGGACATCACATATTTCTGTGACTTTGGACCATAAAGGAACCCTTTAGGGTTCTGTTGAGAAAAGGAGGATGTTCCAGGAGAGCATAAAATATCCTTTTGTCCTTTTGAAGATCAGTTTAACAAAATAAGTTTCAATGAATAGTTTAACAGTTTGGGAATGATGCTTATTAACTTTCTTTTTAATTGTGAGCTCAAAAGACAAATATGAATCTTGTATGATCAGTTTCCCTGCTGCATCTCTGCTGGTTGCCTGGCAAACTCTCACTTTTGACAAGACTCTGGGAAGTGACTGTGGCAAGTCTTTATACTAAGCTTGCTATTACTTTAAGTTAAGATCCACTTACTAGCTGTTTCTAGAGCTTTCAACACAAGCATTACTCTCTTCAACCACCATCGAAAACATGGTTAGACTGAGGCTTCATAGTGTAGTGTGTCTGCGGCTTTAAATATCTACAGTTAAATAAGTTAATGTTAGCATTAGGCCTATTCTTATTTCATGAACTCCTGTGTAGTGCTGTCAGTATAATATCTAAATTGAATTGTAACATTATTATTTTAACCCAAAACAATCTTTCCCTAACTTTAACCAAGAACTAAACCAAGTGTCTACATCTAACCAAATCTTAGCCGTAACAGATCAGTAAAAGGCCCACGCTGTATTGAATTGCATCACTTTTGGAAGACACTGCAAACTACTGTATGTTGTCCTGTCAATACACCCAAAACACACTGATATGTGCTATTTAACTCTTTCACCAGGATCTTAGCAGGTATTTGTAAAGCAACCCATTCTCAGTGCCTTTAGCCTCAGCAGAGAACCCTTGTGTAGAGGACCGCTGGTTTTTCAGGGTGTGGTAACATTGTGGTCAGGTTAGTGTCTATGTCAGCCCACAGAGCTAGAGCCTTACAGCTGAGGGCTTGAGGTCTCTGGATCAGACCAACCACAGCCTACTGAGGAGAAGGTCAGGACTCCTCCACCAAATGTCACACTGCTGTTTTAGGCTCGCCTTTAACTGGCAGCAATACTTATGGTAGCATTGCTCTTCATTGTTCTTTTCAGTGGATTTTTAAATTCTATTTACTACCTCAAGAGTGAAAAGGACTGAAACTTTAACGTGAGGGTTTAGTGATGTGAAACAGCCCACCTTCCACCACACACATGCACATAGACTCAAACACAATCTTGTAATTAGTAGTCAAATCAATCAACTCCCCGCTCCCCCCCAGTTAATTACCCATTAACCTCCCTCAGAGGTGTAAACAACCAGCCAATCAGGCTTAAATACAACAGCCCTAAGCCAATCACAGAGTTGGTCCAGAAGAACAACAGGACATAAAGAGAGAAAATTACAGGACAGAATACACACACACAGGCACACACATATACATATACAAACACTCTCCATTACCCTAACCCCTGAACAGACCTCACACTTGCTGAATGACAGAGCAGAACAGCCCTCTGTCCTCTCTGTGGCTGAGATCGAGATTTGGAGGGCTGGCCTTTATGTTAGAGCTTTTATCCAATCATATTTCAGCCATAATGTGTTGCCAGGGTCCACGAAATCTGCCCTTAGGCCTTCAGAATCAACAGTGCGGGCGCCTGTCGCTTAACGTGAACAGAGACAAAACTGTGGCGTTAACCAATCAGATTTCGAGTTGGGGACACAGGGGCCAGCTAGCAGGCGTACGATAACGTCAGCACGTGCACGTTCTTTGATTGGATACGCACTATTGAGAGGCAGAGCTATGCAGAGCTAGCAAACTTGAACGAGCTAATTTGTGTAGATTTCTACAAGCTGTTTCTTTTCAACCCACAATGGCTGAAGGAGGAGAAGAGATCGATTTGGTCGCAGATATAATTACAACGCCATTTTCAAGACAAACTTTTCAAGAAAAGCTAGACATCGTGAGAAGAGAACGGCCAACCCCGACGCTAGCAAGCCTATCACAGCCGGGAAAAGGGTTTGTCCGCCACTTTCAAATCACTAACTACGAGCGGTACCACCGGCTCACAGTCTCCAAGAGGCACTGCACATTGTACTGCTAGGAATACCTGCTATTTACAACTAAATGTTTCGTAAATATTAATATAACTCTGTTGTACTTGACTATGTTAAGGTGATGCAACGCCCGGTTATACTGCGTTTCTGTCTAAATGTATAGTTTCTAGAGCCATGGCGTCATAATGATGGTATTAAGAGGTGGAATAATTCAGGTAGGACTGTGTAGGACATCACTGAAGGCCTAGGTGTGAAATGCACGGCCTGCCACTGGTCAAATCACAAACTCTATCCAGTGCTGCTATGCTCTCAGCCTTCATACAAAATGTGTTCCATTAAAACCTTTTAATCAAAAAGATACATTTAGTCATAAAAATGTGATATCAACAAGCTATGCTTTTATGTATGTATGTATGTTTAGCATGATGTTCATTAAATAATTGCAAAAATGAGGCATACCCTGTTTAAAAACGATGCAGAAAAACTAGTCCATGCATTTGTTACTTCAAGGCTGGATTACTGCAACTCCTTATTATCAGGTTGTCCCAAAAAATCCCCTAAAACTCTTCAGTTGATCCAAAATGCTGCGACACGTGTATTGACAAGAATTAGGAAACAGGATCATATTACTCCTGTATTAGCTGCTCTGCACTGGCTCCTGGTAAAATACAGAAAGTTAATTTCGATTAATTAATCACAGAAAAAATAACGCAACAACAAAATTAACGCAGATTAATCGCGCTCTTAGATGACCCTTGACCCTTTAGGTCACCGACGCGGCGCGGCCACAGCAGCCTCGTCACCATGATGGAAGCGGATGAGAAAACGTTGCTTGTCCCAGTGAATGGAAAGTTTACATTTAATAAACTCCCGGATGTAACTGTTGATGCTCCGCTCTGTGTGAAACCTGCAGCAAAGAATGTTGGAACCATCGGAGAACTTCAAGCTGAAATATCACCTCAACACAAAGCACGTAGCAGCTCGGAGCTAGCTAGCACCGCCGCTGATGCTAAAGTGAGCGACCCGTCTCGTCATACATCTCGATCAGGCGTTCAGACGCAGCATGAGTCGGTCTACCTGAGACACATTAACATCAGGAAATGTATTGCAATGGACTGCAGGTGGTAGAGGACAGGGGGCTAACGGAGGCTTTACACATGGCGTCAAATTATATACAACTTTTAAATATATTATATATTGTGAAATTAAAGATGTTATGCCAGATTTTAAATTGCACTTTATGTCAAACTGATGGTCTGTGTTGTCTAAGATAATTGTAGCAAAGAAGATATTGGAGAAATAGTATTGAAATAAAATACAAGTTGACCTTTATAATGCTACTCATTGATTCACTCAACTTGCAAATCCATTTGAATGTTTTGAAATGCTTCTCACAGTAAATATTGCGGTTAATTTACATTAATTAATCACAAAGCATGTAATTAATTCGATTGATTTTTTTAATCGCTTGACAGCCCTATATATTTCAAAATCCTTCAATTTTAAAATCCTTCAATTCCTTGCTTTTTTTCTGACCTACAAAGCCATCAATGGTCAGGCTCCAGTTTATCTTAAAGATATCATAGTACCTTATAACCCAACTAGAACATTGTGCTCCCATAATACAGGGTTACTTGTGGTTCCTAGAGTCTCTAAGAGTACAATGGGAGCCAGATCCTTCAGCTATCAAGCTCCTCTCCTGTGGAACCAGCTCCCAGTTTGTGTTCGGGAGGCAAACACCCTCTCCACATTTAAGAGCAGGCTAAAGACTTTCCTCTTTGATAAAGCTTATAGTTAGGGCTGGCTCAAGCTTGCCTTGTAGCCATTTTTTTCCCTCATTCTTATATTGTTATAATAATTAATTATATTAATTCTTTGTAATTAACAACGAACATGGATTATAAGTCTGAGTAACATATTCAGTAGTTAGTAGTCAGTAGTTTTATAGTCTTAACTATAAAAACAAGCAGACTCAGGGGCTAAAGACTAAGGGGCAGCAGAATCAGGGGCAGCAGACATAGGTGCTGCAGACTCAAGGACCGCAGACTTAGAGGTAGCAGACTCAGTGGCTGAAGACAATGGGACTGCAGATTTATGAGCTGCAGACTCAGGGGCTGCAGACACATTATAAGATAATGAAGTAATGAGGGACTACTTATTAACTATTTAGTATTACTAGTACATTGCCCGTTCGGGATGTGCTGAAGCCACTGCTAGGTGGTTGTGGTGGTCTAGTGGTTAGGCTTCCAAATAGAACACTAGAAGGTTGTGAGTTCAATACCAGGGGGACCATCCCTCTAATTCACTGTAATTTGCTCTGGATAAGTGTGTCTGCTAAATGACAAGTAATGTAATGTAATGCTTGTAGTGCTTCAAAGTGAGTCTTTGCATGGTATCAATGTTACAATATATACATCATGAGTGCAAAAGCTTCTATGAAAATGTTAAATGTTATTGCCTCAATAAAGTGAAAGCACCATTAAATATGTATACACAAGGTTGATGAAAGCTTTGGAAGGAAGTCAAAGTTCAGACTGACTGTAATGGAACATTTCATATGTCCATGTTAAATTCTTATTGTTTAATACTTGGTTAAATTAACTTCTGTCTTTCCCATTATTTCCCTGTAACTTTATTTATTCCCACCATATTCTTCTTTATTTATCCCAAATGTCCCTATCTTACAGACCGACACCATAGACCAGGGTTATTTAACTATATTGTTCAGGGAAGCCACATTTTCAGAAAGCTAAGGGCCGGACATTTTCCGGAGCTGTTCTCGGGGGTAAATTGACCCACTCAACCTTTCCCTGGCCTTATGACCACCTTGTCTTTTTCTAATTTGTGTTAAAGATGGTGAATGTAATTTGGACCGCACATTTAGTAGGAAATTAGAGCCGGATTGCTATTTCCTTGCTTTTTTAATGGAATTTTGCTGATCCAGACACCAGCTCAGAGCAGGACTGTGCCACTGGCGAGCGGGGAAATAGAGATTCTTGCTGCCAGAAGAGCTGCTGAATGAGATACTCAGAGGGCAGCATGCATGGGAATAAATTACACTATAATATATTTGTGTATATTTCTCTTCTCTCGTTGCTGCACGACCGCTCCAGGCACCTGTACCGTGTTCCACACACACAATGATGATAATGATGATAATGATGTAATGGCGCGGACAGGCGTGCTATTTTGTGAAAGAAAACGCTGTTGTGTGGATTTTGATCGTTTGCACATACGCTAATTGAAGTCCAGCCAGATCCAAACGCTGATCCAAATAACTCAGGTCCTCAGTAACACACACACCAAGCATGAAGTAGATCGGTCCGAGGGTTGGTAAGATGATCGAAACTCAGACACACACACACACACACACACACACACACACACACACACACACACACACACTTTCCAGTCTCAGATGTCAGATTACAGAGGTTAGAATGTCAACTTTGACGATCTGGCAGAGAAACAACAGATCTGGTGTAGTCTCAGGTGAGGGGAATGAGGTGATTGGCATGAAAGGAGAATGTGGTGCACAGGTAAAGAATGACAATGAATGAGGCAGGAGGGAGGGACAGAGAGGCAGAATGTAACAGAAATACAGACAACCGACATTGTGACAACAAAAGTTCTTTATAATATCATGTGAGGTGAATGAAGTATTACAATTCTTTAACTGGAGCAGCAGTAAAAGGACATAAAGACAAGATGCTGTTCCACTGTGAGCCTCCAGAACAGTTCCAGTGCTTCTTCTCATAGATTCTACAAGTGAGTTGGAACTGTGAACTGGAGGGATCAACAACATTGTCTTCACTCATATCATATCATATAAACAGCATTGTTAACTTCCATAATTGTGTGTGGAAGCATTTGTATTTATTGTGCATATTCCAGTATTTCCTTTCATTTGTCTCTATATGACATTTCTATCTGGTCATAGGTTTCTTGTTTAAAATGTGAGGGACAAAAATACATTCTTATAATGGGAGTGGGTTATTAGAGTTTTGGTAGTGCTTGAACTAATAAAACCTAATACCATGGTAAATACTACAGTGATGTAAGTCATTATATTATTTCTTCTTATGTGTTATAGGCCCCTCTGGTGGTGACAGAAAACTACAGCAGGGCATGAATGTGGAGTGAAATATTCAAACCCAAGATATATAAATACTGCATGTATATGGCTGCAACATTCCATAAAATGGAAACATTCTAAGTGTTGTTTTGCCATTTCTGAGTGTTTAAAATTATACTTCGGAATTTGAAAATGTAAAGAAAATAACTGTAATAATTAGTTTTTTTCTTTTTCCATTTCTGTCTCTTAGTTAAAGAAAAAAATAAACAAAGATCAACAGAGACCTTAATTATGGCTCTCCCTAAACTCAGTATAACAAAAGTGAATTTAGAGAAGCCATACTCCTCACTGGAGAGAGCACGGATTGAGCAGGTCTTGTAGCGGATGGCAGTGTGGCTCTTCAGTTGGATCTACAGAATGGTTTGTTTAGTATCAGCTTCATCCACCTCTAAAGTATTGTTGTCATAACCCCAGCTCTCTTCATTCTCCCTGCAACACAAGACAACAACAAGCAGACAGCTTAGAATAAATAAAATAAATAAAAATAAATTTGATTTGATTTGATTTAGAACTTTACTCTTCACCTGGTTTACCTGCAGCTATCAGGGTGTGTGTGTGTGTGTGTGTGTGTGTGTGTGTGTGTGTGTGTGTGTGTGTGTGTGTGTGTGTGTGTGTGTGTGGCTGACCTCTTCTTCCTGAGCAGTCTATGAACGATTAGGATGATGAAGACAATGAAGAGGAAACCAACTACAGCTGTCAGACCCACCAACCAGGGCTGAAGAGTCACTGACTGAGAGCCTGCTGCTACTCGCATGCCAGTCTGCATGCCTGAGCATACACACACACACACACACACACATACACACACACGCACACACACACACACACACACACACACAGACACACACACACGTGATAGGTGATATGACTGCTGCCCTATTATTTGATTACTGTAGTTTACTATTTATATGCCAGAAAATAATAACTGCACTGCCTTATTTGAGATGCGGGCTTGTTGAAGACAAACATTGGTCACACTGTGACGGACAGTAAACTCTTCTAAATCTGCGTTTAGAATGAGCTGAGATTTTGAACAAGAGAAAAAAGACTGAGAAAAGAAAACGATGTATAAAGTCAAAATATTTAGGCTGAAGCTGAGAGAAGTTGTCATTTTACAAGAAAATATTCTAATGTTATGACAATGTTTTGAGACAAATATCAAGATTTTTTATGTCAACTGTGGCACTAATACAACATGGCAGGTTAACAAGAGAAGCACACACAGCTGCCACAGCACATTTCAACTGCCATCATTGTTTCTGACTTGAATGGGGAACACAAACACATACAGAAACATAACTCCATATTTATATATGAGAGATGGAACAGAATGGAAAAGTCATACCTTTGTTTGCCGAGCAGCTGGAGGCAGACAGCAGCACACTCAACACAAGAAGAGACACATTCATCCTGAACACTGAACACAACACAGCAACAGGACTGGACCTTCAGCTCAACCGGAGTGCTGACACACACAGACACACACACACACACACACACACACACACACACACCTAAGTCTAATTGTGGTCAAAGTTCACAGTCCAGAGGGAGAATGGGTGTGTGTGTGTTAATCTGCTGTGTTACTCATCAGCCAGTTCCCGTGTACTGCATCGTGCAACATCAACATGAAGAAGAATACAAAAGTTCACAAGCTCTGGTTGTCTCATATCTGTCAGAATATGGATTGCTTACATTTCCATAAGCAGTACCAGCAGCAGAAGTTCACTTGTATTTTACAAGAAAATATTATTTTTAAACCACAGGTCACTATGAGGGGCTGTGCATATTATTATTTCAATTTTAGTTACAGTAGGTTGGCAGGTATTACATGTAATAAAGAAAGACTGTCATATGAACTGCTATAATAAAAAAGCCTTCAAATATTTACTTGAAGCCACTCCTCAAGACTGGCCTCCAAGGTTATACAATCATGTACTGTAGGCCTCAGCGTATACATTAAGGCACCTGTCATGTCAGTATATCTGCTTTACAGTATTACCAAACCATTTTATCACAAACATGTTTCTGCACTTTGAATCTGGAGCCTCCTGACCCCTTGAGGGTCTGTAGCCCAGACGTAAAAACACATAGACGTGAAAGATTAACATTTACAAGACAACATTTCCTCTTATTCATCTATTCTGATATCTCAACTCAGGGTTCTCTGATACCTCACTGCATAGAAGGCCAACAGCTGATTGTTGTCTGCCATTGTTGCAGTGCTGATAGGATCGATGTAATGCTGTTGATCCAACAACACGATGCAGTATAATGCAAAATAACTCCAGTGCTGTGGAGATATGTCTGCCTATGCAAGACTAGGGGATCTTTGACCCCACTCTGGTTTACCGCTCCCTCTCTCCCTGCCATATCTCTGACCTTAGTACCGTACATGCCGGTATTACTTTGAGATCATTGAGCAGAGGTCTTTGTCTGAAAAAGGAGTGTTTGCAGTCCGGGCCCCGAGGCTCTAGAAGCACCTGAGTTAGTGAAGTCTCTTCTAAACAAATTTATTTATTTTGAATAAATAAATGATTATCATTATAATCATAAATACTATTGTTATTGTTATTGTTATTGTTATTATTAAATGTTCAAATGGTTTTCAGAATAAGATCAGGCAATGCCATTTTTAATCTGTCACCATTAACGTTGATGAATGAATGACTGACTTCAGGGGGTTTACATGTTGTACAAGCCATGAAGTGTAGTTTTGTGGCAAATCTGATTGGATTGAGGAAATAACACTTTTATTCTGAAGGACGAGTAGGATTACATCCATTACAATACATCTCCACAGTTTCACTTTCTTCCATTCCTCCCTGGTTATTTCCTTTGTATAGACCTCAACGTACAGCAGGAATTGAAGGACAAGTCAGAGCAACTTCCAGTATGGAACATAGTCCAGAACTGTATTTTGTGACAGCCTCAGAGGTGGCCCTGTCCTTCCCAGGCTGTGTTCTTAATTAATTAACCTGTGTTTCAGGAGGTTGATGGGTGGAGCTGAGACCTCGTCAGTGATGCAGCACACCTGAGCAGGCTGGGCTCAGGTTATAAAGCAGACCTGCAGGATCTTCACGCTTTCTTCCCGTTGGCCTGCTGACTGATACTATTATTTGTTTGTGCTTTGTGTTTCTTTCATTTACTTAATTAAACCATAGAGCAAAGTTATTGATTGTGTGGTCTCCCTCCTTGTCACCTCCATTCGAGCCAAGTTGTGACAGTTTAAAAGATTCTGGTACATGGTGTGCAGTATATGTCCCAGTGACATTAAGAAAAGACTATCAGACCATTTATCAGTATATAAGAGCTATATAATAATATTATAGAACAAAACAAATACTGTTACTGCATCCGACAGCTTTTCAGCACTGCAAGGTTCAAATAAATAATATCTGGCAAATCATCATGTAGAACAGATATTATCAATAGAATATTCTTTATACTGTAGGCCTACAGGATGGAAATTATAATACATACTTCCTTTGGGTTCCTGCTTTTGTTGATGTGGAGGGAAATGAGCAGGAGGATATTCTGGCCAAAATCACAATCAAATCAAATTTCAAAATCAAATTTATTCATAGCCCAATATCACAAATGACACATTTGTCTCAGTGTGCATTACAGACTGTACAGGATACAACACCATCTGTCATTAGACCCTCGCACCACACAAGGAACAACTCCCTAAAAGAAGCCCCACAAATAAAGGGGGAAATGTTCTAAACCTCAGGGAGAGACTGAGGAGGGATCCCTCTCCCAGGACGGACAGACTGTAATAGAAGACGTGTGTACAGGATAAACAACATAGTACAAATACAACATAGACAATCCATGTGACAGAAATGATGATGTGATCTTAAAAGAAAAAGAAAGGATGAATACAGGATAATGTCAAAAAGCCTCCAAAAAAATAATTATATATATATATATATATATATATATATATATATATATATATATATATATATATATATATACACACACACATAATAAACGTGGTCGTCAGGCAGGACCAGGACAGCAGGCGCAGCCACGATTCATGATCCAGACGCAAACTCTATCAGTGGCAACCTGCCACATGAGAGACACAGAAACTCCGGGGATGATACCCCGGATGCTGAGTTAGTAACAAGCATTTACATAAATGCATACAGATAGAGAGGGAGAAGAAGAGAGAGAGAGAGAGGAGGTAGAAGACGGAGCAGGAGCACCAGGGGAGGAGATGGTCACTTCCCGACTGAGAATAGGACACACAGGAGTCAGGACTAAATCAAACACTGCACACACTGTAATAAACTGTCAAACATGTACTAATAGACTGCAACAGGTACGATGACGAGAGAAGAGAGATTAACTAATGAAAAACACAGTTTTCAGAGAAAGTAGGCTATAATAAATGTATTTTATTTATTTTCTCCCAGTCCAGTAGGTGGCGGTAATGAATAGAATCGATGGTTGCCGCCTCCAATTACTCTCAAAAACAAGAAGAAGAAGACGAATAGACTTACTGTTGTTGCTGCTGGCGGGCGGGAGCATTCTGGATGTAGAGGTAGACACTAACAGAAACAGACGAACATGTCTCGATTGAAAAGAGCGAGTCAGGAGGACTCTCTGTCGGGCTTCAGGACGGAGAAGACAGAGCCGACCGTCTCTTCCGGTCTTCTGAAGGCAGCCGGGAAGAGCGGCCAGCTCAACCTGTCCGGCCGGGGGCTAACACAAGGTAACTGTTAGCTGTCACTGTTAACATGTTCAAGAGATAACACAAGGTAACTGTTAGTTGTCACTGTTAACATGTTCAAGAGATAACACAAGGTAACTGTTAGCTGTCACTGTTAACATGTTCAAGAGATAACACAAGGTAACTGTTAGTTGTCACTGTTAACATGTTCAAGAGATAACACAAGGTAACTGTTAGCTGTCACTGTTAACATGTTCAAGAGATAACACAGCCTCTCTCTCGGTCTCTCGGTCTCTCTGTCTTTGTCTCTTTGTCTCTTTGTCTGTCTCTGTCGCTCTCTCAGTCCCTCAGGAGGTGTATCGTCTAAACGTTGACACACCACAGGAGGCCCAGCAAAATGTTTCCTTCGGAGCATCAGATTGTTGGTGGGAACAGACTGACCTCACCAAGCTGCTGCTGTCATCCAATAAGCTCACACAGCTGTCTGATGACATCAGACTACTGCCTGCACTTGCTACACTGGATGTAAGTAACATTCAGAGCTTCCGGCCACACAGCCAACTATTCATTTAAGTCCAACCAGTTACTTTACTATATACATTTTTGATTCCAATAAAATGGTTTTGATCAAATAAATCAAAATGTAAAATGATCGTATTATGAGCCAGAGAATAAATAGGTGTGATCAGATCACACTGTTCACTGATCACTGTTCAAGCCGGCACCGCATAAGATCAACAGTCCGGCCAACATTTCCGGCTGCTTCTGTCGAAAGTACTGTCTTGAAACTCTCTGCCAGTCTTTGTTTCATGCAAATCGACCCAGTAAAAAGGGAGATACGATGATATAAAGTGGATGCAAAAGTATATTTTTTGAACGCTCAAAAGTATGACAAATGGAATGAAATCTTCGCCGTATTTTGTCATTTTACAAAGTGGAAAATAATGCTGGAAACTGTAGATCCTCAACAGGCAGCATTTACCAGGGGGGGGGTGGTAATCGAGTAAACGGAGTGATGCGAAGCGATACTAAGAGAGACGACGCGATACTAAGAGAGACGAAGGGAGACGGCGATTGAAGGAAAGTGACAAACAATAGAGAATTGAGAGATAGTTAGATAGATTTAGTGTTGGTCTGAATACAAGATAAAATGCACATGTTAGAGAGGCCTTTTATTGTGACCAACATAAGGATAAGGATATATATGATGCAATAATCATGCTGTCTAATCAGCATCTTGATGTGCCACACCTGTGAGGTGGATGGATTATCTCAGCAAAGGAGAAGTGCTCACGAACACAGATTTAAACACATTTGTGAACAATATTTGAGAGGAATAGGCCTTTTGTGTACATAGAAACCGTCTTAGATCTTGGATTTCAGCTCATGAAAAATGGGAGCAAAAACAAAAGAACTTTGAGGAATGAGGGGAAACGCCTCTGGATACACCTGCTGTTTGTTCATAAAATATGTATTTAGGTTCATGCTACCTCAATCAAACGTTTACATTATCATAGTGACATCCCATGTATATATTTTCAGCTTTCAAAATGTTTCGTTGTGCATGTTTGTGTCACCCACAGTAAAAATAATATAATTTTCAAAATCCATTTTTTTGTGTGGTTTTGGGTCCAATATGTTCATATAGTATGTCAAAATGAAACAATAACTATCAGGTTATATAGGTGTGGTTGTGCTGAAAAAAAGATACCAAACATTTCTTAATGGGGTTTAGTAAGGCAGAATCAAAAGTATGCAAAAACGGCCAAATTAGCCCCGGACTCCAATGTGTTAAGTATACAAATCTAACCCCATTGTTTTTTTGTTTTTTTTTAAAGTAAGATGACGTAGCTATGTCCAGTATTCTGAGCATTTTTGTAATGTAATCCTACTATACTAGCCTGCTAAAACAAGGGGATGCTGAATTACCAAAAGGTGCAGTTCCACGAATGGCCACTTGAAGCTGGCAGCAAAAGGGAGCAATTACCATCGACACCAAAAAAACGGTTTATATTATATTAATGCTGTCACCTAATTTGAGTCACAGAACTTGACCTCTCGGCCGTGTTTGTGGTGTTGATGCCTGTTGGAGAATTTCTCATGCAAACATCGGACTAATCATTTGGCTTGCTGTTCGGTTAAACCCAGACCGGCGAAGAAGTCTGAGCTCCTCTTTTTTTGGTAAGTGAAATTCTGTTCTTTTATTTATGTTGGCACTAAAGAGCAGGTATCGGTGTATTTAGCCAGCTAATATATTAGCCTTGGGTTAGCATTCGAGCGAGACGCACAGCTGTGCTAACGATGCTAATGGGAGCACAGAAGTCAAAGCGTAATAGAAAAGTGTTAATTAATTATGATTATTACACTACAGAAACAGACTGATTGTGATCGGCTGTAGGTTGGAATTTTATGCCTGCATTTCAGAAGGAATTGAGCAAAGTAGCCTTACGTTTACTGACAGAAAGTATAAGTTTGAACTGTTTATGTATTTATAAAAACTAAGCTTATATGTTGTATTATTTTTTTGTTTACATTGCTGTCCTTTACAGCAGCGGTCCCCAACCTTTTTTATGCCACAGACCGGTTTCATGTAAGACAATATGTTCGCGGACCGGGGGGGGGAATAAATATGACGAAATAAAATGATACCGCCGGCATAAAAACAAATCTAAAGTGCATAAAAAACTCACCATTACGCTGAATTAGTGGGAGCCCTGAGCTTGTGTCTCTGCAACGAGCCGGTCCAATATAGGGGGATACATTCGGCTTAGGTTTCTTCTCTTAGCGACACGGTTAGTCACTAAGTATGACGCTCTGTGCACTCGCATGTGTTGATGTGGTGACCATCAGTAACTGTTTATGTCCTTCTTGTTCATGTTTTTTTCTTTAAAACAACTCCATGGGCTTGTCTTTTAATGCCGGGTGCCGGTGTTATGAAGGCTTTGTTGCCTCATTTGCGAGCCTGTATATTATGCAGAGCGGCGCATGTAGCGATAAACGCGTATTGAGGTGTTTATCGCTACAGGTGGACTCCTGATATTGTTTTAAATGCCTCCTCATTGGGTCTTCTTCCTTTTCCAAAAAGCTCTTTTAAAGACGTTTTTTTTCCACTCATTGTTGCTTGTGTGCTTATATTTTTTACGTAAAGTATCACGTGACAGACGAGCGTCTTGACATGTGTCAAGAGACACAGACGCACAGACAGATGTATCCGGTGATTTTTCAAAATAAAATATTTTTTTATTCAATCTTTCTGTGCGGACCGGTCCGCGGACCGGTGGTTGGGGACCACTGCTTTACAGAACGTAATAAATGTATGTCATTGTTCACGCGCTACATAAGTGAATATGACATGAAACAAAACTATGCATTTAGCTGTTGCACTAACTACACAGGAATAGACAATGCAACAGGACTGTGATGTCTTCTTTTTATTTTTATTTTTTAAATGATTATGACATGTTGAACATTGATGTAATTTAAGTTGTGTTTGCATGTAAATAAGTCTGTAACCTAACACCTTATGTTACATATCTTTGTGTAAAGTTTTCCTCCAGGTGATGCAGACAGGCTGGAGCAGTGGATGCTCAGCATGAGAAGACAGAACTGGAGTCCAAACAAGACTCTTCCTCTGTGCAGTGAACTCAGTCTTCATTTCAGCACTCCAGGTACAGAGACAGAGAATTAAGCAACTTACTGGTTTAAAGTATTGACCATAATACATTACAATATGTTACATTGCATAGTACATTACTAAATGGTTGATTAGGGCACAGCTTGTGCTATTAAATTACTCAATGATCAGTGAAGTTTAGTGTTCCTTTGAGGCTAAAGGCCAAATGAAGATTTTACCATCGAGCAACATTTCAGTGTGTTTAATTCAAACATCCTTTTTATATCCTTATATCCCCTTATATCCCCCCCGAACAGTCCCGGGACGAAACCCTCCGTCATGCTTTCGATCAGGTCGTGAGTATTGATGGTTCCCCACTGCACCCAAACACCTCACTTACTCACCCACACTTTACTGTAATTAGGGACGATTTAGCATGGTGTGAGCCGTGACACACAGACGGGAGAGGAACACTCCCAGTTGTTGGTGCCAAGCAGCCGTCGGGAAATTATTTTCCAGGCAGCTCATCATAACCCCATGGCCGGTTATCTAGGGTCTGACAAAACACTACAATCATGGCCCGATATTTATTGGCCGGGCATTCGCACGGATGTGAAGCGGTGGTGTGCATCATGCCGCAAATGTCAGCTGGTTAACCCGCCGGCCACACCAAAAGTGCCTTTGTGCCCTCTCCCATTAATGGAGGTGCCGTTTTGAGAGGATTGACATGGACCTCATCGGGCCATTAGACCGGAGTGCATGGGGATATCGCTTTGTGTTAGTCCTCGTGGATTATGCAATGCAATATCCCGAGGAAATGCCACTGCGTAATATTTCAGCAAAAAACGTGTCACAGGCACTGTTCCATATTATCTCCCGAGTCGGGATCCCGAAAGAGATCTTGACTGACCAAGGCACTTCCTTTGTCATGCGAGCTATACGAACTGTTGAGTGTCCGCTCCATCCGGACCCGTGTCTACCATCCACAGACAAACTGGCTGGTGGAGTGGTTTAACAAGACTGTTATTCGCAGTGCGGGAGATTCCTGAGGCCTTTACGGGATTTTCTCCCTTTGAGCTGTTTGGCAGGAAGCCACGGGGTGTCTTGGACCTGATTTAAAGAAAACTGGGACAAGGGTCCAAGCACAAGCAAAAATGAAATTCAATACGTCCTGGACGCAAAACTCCATTCACTGGGACAGTTATCACGTGAGAATCTGCTCCAGGCTCAGGAACGTCAGCACCGCCTGTATAACAGAGGGTCGAGACTGAGACAGTTTGCACCGAGAGATAAAGGCGGTGATTGAGAAAGATGAGCTGGGACTTGAGGTAATAAAAACGGAGAAGTCTGTTGTGACAGCCATCTTTTACCGGCTCAGAGAGCAGACGTTGCCTCGTTGGAAAGGAGTTTTGCCGATGTGTTATCCCCCTACCAGAGCGCACGACTCTCGTACACCACCACATAGAGACGGCCCCAGGCTTAACGTTGCGGTCACGGCCCGATCTGCTGCCTGAACACAAAAGGAAAATTGCTCAGGTGGCGCTCCAGACCATGCTAAAGATGGGGGTAATAGAAGAGTCCAACCGACTGGTGCTGCCCCGTCGTGAGATGAGGGAGCACCATATGCAGCAGGTGGGGGCAGTGCTCGAATCTCTGTGGAGCGCGGGGCTCACAACCAACCCTAAGTGTGCGGTTGGGCGGAGGGAGGTACGGTATCTAGGGTACCATTTGGGTGGCGGGCAGGTGCGGCCACAGGTAGAAAAGACTACAACCATTTCCGCCTGCCCAAGACAAAAAGGTTTATGGGGCTGGCCGGCTACTACCGGCTAATTATTCCAGGCTTTTCGGAGCTGACCAGCCACCTGACCGACCTAACCCGAAAGGCTTCCTCAGATCCGGTCCAGTGGACGGAGGGTGAAGCGAGCCCTCTGTGTGGAGCCACTCCTGTTTTCTTCTAATTTCACTCTTCCTTTTTGTCTTGCAGACTGACTCCTCAAACAGCGGGCTGGGGGCCGTTTTGTCCCAGGAGGTGGAGGGGGTCGACCGCCCCGTGCTGTACATTAACCGGAGAGAGGGAGTGAGGGGAAAAAAAAGGCTGGGCTGGAGAAGGCTCTCCAGAATTGGTGTGCGGCTCCTGTTGGGTCTGGAAAGATTGCCACCTCCTCAATAAACTGTTTTGTTTTTTAAAATATCTTTTCTCCCTCTTTCATTTTACCTGGGTGAGAGCGTGTGTGGCTCACAATGACCAATGCAGAACATTCACTGATGAACTTTAATTCTGTTGTGAAAAACAAAGATCTCACACTGAATAGTTTTGAATCCCCAGAGGAGCTTTAATTTATTTATGTTGCGACCTCTGAGAATAGTTCGTCAGGCTTATATAGTGTGGCAAAAAAAAATCAAACCACACAATCGGTTGATAGAATGCACCTTTTTGCGTGTGTGTGTGTGTGTGTGTGTGTGTGTGTGTTTTCAATATTCATAGCGATATTCAAGAAAATAGTCTTGCACAGCGCTGTGGATACATGTACATGCGTTCCAGTGCTAGCTTGTTAGCTTTAGCTAGGAGGAGTCAAGCACTGCCAAGCTCAAAGTGGGCACCATGGGAGCGCCCACTTGGCTCTTCAAAAACCTATGGGTGACGTCTCTTTACAAATGTTTTATATCCTATACAATTCAGCAGGACCTCAGCTTCTCATACCTTTTTTGTCATCCAACTTTTTAAAGAATTTACGCATTAACTTATTAAACATACCTTTAACTCCAAAAGCAAAAGAGGTTCCCTTCAAAAATATTTACCAATATATATCATTCAGGAGAACTCCTTTTAGACAAAGGTTTACCATCAATCACAATACTTATTGATGTTTTTTATCAGAGAGCACTGCAAATCAGTGAAGTATATGAAAAAGAAAATACCGAACATTATTAATGCATTAGAAGAGACCCGTTATTTATTTTTTGTCTTTCATTAGGTTATAGTTTTGTTTACATGTGTTGCTCATTTTTCTGCAGAGCCTGCTACTGATGATGTATTACTTGCCACATTTTCTACTTCAATAAAAATAATACATACAATACAGTTACATCGCAGAGACTATGACCAATCTGATTGAATTTTCTCACCGACTCAAAAGCCGCAGACCAGGACCGACTAGTGCCAACAGTGCTGGACACAGCGCAAAGACCAGAGCAACAGATTCTCACCGTCGGGCAATTAGCGAGGGCCTTTTAGAGTGGACATTAGGATTGGGCCGTAGCCTACACACCAAGCATGAATGGCTGGAAAGAGGTCGCATGAGAAGAGATGCTAAACACAGATGTATGATCCATCTAGAAATGAACAAAGCATTTAGCAGTTAAACTGAAATGTTCATTTTGCTCTGGCAGCTCCATGACAACCAGATGAGCAGTTTACCCAGTGCTTTGGGAGAACTGCAGGAGCTCCAGGAACTGCGACTCAGGTACACACACACACACACACATACACGCACAGTGCAGACCTGATATTTGATGTGTAGCTAAGCTTATAACAATATTCAGGTTAAGACATGCTCCATCAAGTTGTTCTGAAACTGATTTAGTTCTGTGAAGGATTTAACCTGCTGACTGTCATACTTCTAAGCATTACATTAGATGGATGTGTCCCTTTCTGAATCCAGCTTTAGTCCTTAAAACAGGAGCAGCAATAGAAAAGACAGTTTATGACTGAAATGAACACTTTGTATCTGCGTGTAAACAAGCCCCCAGGAAGTGTGCCAGGCTTTGAAGCTATTGAAGAAGAATTTTCGTAGTGGCCAAAAGGTGGATTTACAACTTCTGTCAGTCACGTGATGCCGTTGGGCCCAAAAATACTTTTGCCTATCGACTTACATTGCGAAAGAGATTTCTGTAAATCAGCGTATTTGTATTTATTTATAAATCAACAGCCCATTTTTTAAACATTAGATCCTAAAAGTTGTAAAATGCGCTAATGGCCGAATCCAGAGTTATTTTTCCGCCTCCATTCATGTGACTGAGCCGAGGACGGACGGCTGGGAGGCGGGGTTTAAGGAAAACGCAAGTGTGCATGCTCTACACAACAATATGTGAACATACTCGCTCAATAGCCTTCTGGTTCATCCACATGGCCTTTAAGAAAACGTTAGACAGGCAACAATGTTCTTCTTGCTACCCTGCCATAAACACCATTCTTGTTCAGTGTTTGTCTGATGTTGGACTCATTGACATTAGCCAATGCAAGAGAGGCCTGTAGGTACTGGAGTATTACACGCCTTGGTCTTTGAGTGATTTTCTTTTGGACGACCAATACTTGGGAGAGTAACAATGGTGTTGAATTTCCTGCCTTTTTACACTATCTGCCTAACAGTAGATTGGTGAAGGCCAACCTTTTTAGAAATGCTTTTGTAAACTTTCCCAGCCTGGGGACCGCAACAACCTTTTGTCTGAGTTCTGCAGAAATCTCCTTTTGATCGAGGCATGGAACCTCCCTTGAACTACCCCTTTAAATGAACTGATAGTCCTGGAGGTTCAAGACATTTAATCTGATCATCTTGCCGAATAAATAAGTATATTTTTATATTATGTGTTTAACTAGATCCTCTTTATCTAGTTTTAGGACTTTGTTGAAGATCTGATCACATTCTAAAGGGTTCACAAACATTCAAGAGGCACTGAACAAGATTGAATGAATCTGAACACAGTTAGAAAAATAATGATTTGAACATACTGCAATAAAGAACAAGTGCACAGTTGATGAACGGGCTAACCGTAGTTAAACATAGCAGATGGTGAGGACAGCTAAGAGGATAATCCATCATGGAGCTCTTTAACAAACGGTACCATTGTTGCAGACTCACCCTTCAACTGCTTTATTTATTATTGATGGGGTTTATTTGAGTTTCTTGAAATCTGGGAATTTTAGTTGTTGTTTTAACTCGGCTATATTATAAATAAGGTCTCTACCTCAATGTTTTTCCGGGTGATAATTAAGGCTAAATAAAAAAACTAAATGCACACACACACACTCTACCTCCATGTTTAGCATTACAGTTTACATTCTTGCACTGGCTCTTTACACAGATTTCACAAAGAAACACCAAAGATTGTTTTTAATGTTGTGAATGTTGTCTGATCTGAATGAAGTTGTCAAGCTAAGATATACACACACTTAATGCTGTATACTTCATCATGACATGTTTCTATGGATGTAAATCTGCCCAAAACTTATCTGTGTATTGAAACATTATTGAATAGTCAGAATGAAAAATAAAAACGGGTTCTGGCACCACAGGGTGCCGCAGCACTAAACCACTAATGTAATGTGTGTTGCCAGTCATAACCAGCTGACAGCTCTGCCAGTGGAGGTGTGCGCTCTGAAGAAGCTCTGTAGCATCACACTGCAGCAGAACCTTCTGGAGAGCCTGCCAGAGGAACTGGGACAACTGGAGAGCCTAACCCAGCTGGTAACTGACACATACTCCATTTTGTGGCTCTTTCTGCTGTGCTGTGTGATTGGCTGACCCAAGTGTCCTGTCTCTTGTGATTGGTTGAAGGACCTGTCCAACAACCTTCTGAAGGGCCTACCCTCCAGCCTGGGCGATCTCACCTGTCTGCAGAAACTGAACCTGAGTCACAACAAGCTCAGCTGTCTGCCTGACAGCCTGGCCCAGCTCACAAGTAAGAACTCTACTGCGTGTGTCAGCCTGAATACTGGCCTTCATCTGTCTCAACAGTAGAAAGAATCAGGCCTTATTTGAAGTGGGCTTCAAGAAATATATTTTATTTGTAATGTTTCTTGTTAGCATACTTTAGTTTACTTCAAGACTGTTTGCTGTTAATGCAAACTCATATGGTCTTCCATGGTTGAGTAGTCATGTCATACTCTCCACTGTGTTGCTCTCATTTTTAAACAAATACTGCATTTGTGAAGCTGCTATCAATAAAACATAACTAGTAGGGATTCATCCCTATGTTAAAATGAAATATGATCCAGGTCCAAGTAACAGATCAATGTGTTTTAAAGCTTATCAGACACTAAAACACAACAGCTTGTACTACAGCATTTTACAACTCTGGAAGGTTATTGTGACTATTCTTTCATCACCATGATCGCGAGGTGAATACCCCGTTTATGTTACAAAGTAATCCACCTGGAGTGTGTGCCTCCATGTGGCTAAGGCGGCACCTTGAATCTCATTCAAATAAATGAGAGGGAAATCAGACGTTCAGGAAACCGCAAACCATGTGTCATCTGACCACATCTGAAGTCAAAGTTGTTGTACCTGAATCAATGGCTCTCTGCTGCACATAAATAAAATACCAACAGCAAGGTGAACAATACAGTGTAATAAAGACATAAGAGACTTGTTACTGTGGCTCAGATGGTCTGACTGTGCAGCATGTGTGTGACTGACTCCTCACTTGATGTCACAGACCTTAAACTGTTGGACTGCAGCAATAACCAGCTGACTGACATTCCTGCCAGCCTATCAGAGATGCTTGCTCTGGAGCAGCTCTACCTCAGACACAACAAGCTCCGCCTCCTCCCAAAGCTCCCTGCACCAGCACTCAAGGTAACCATAGCGACAGGAGAGTTTCCCCAGGTGGTGAGGATAATGCTGACTGAGCTTTCTGATCCTTTCTGATCCATTCTGCTCCGTGATAAATGAAACGAGCACAGCAGCAGAGTGAAAGCACACAATACTAGATGCATAAGATCATTAAGTAAAGTCTGATAAATAAAGTTGACAAATATGACTTAAATTATTTTCTTCAGTTTGTTAAAATGTGTGTGTGTGTGTGTGTGCGCAGGAGTTGTATGTGGGGAACAACCACATTGAGCAGTTGGAGGTGGAGCAGCTGTCCTACCTGACGGTCATTTCTGTTCTAGAACTCCGAGACAACAAGATCCAAACCCTCCCTGAACAGATCACCTTACTGAGCACGCTCACACGCCTCGACCTCACCAACAATGACATCACCACGTAGGTCACCACCGGCATCAGGACGCTTAACTGTTTGTGATGCAAATCTAAGCATTAGTCTCCTCCTAATCTGTTTTGTATTTTATGATCATATTTCTAGATGTTAGGTGATAAAATCCTAAATAATTTCAGTGTGGTGGTCTATGTTCCAGATCTAATGATACACTTTATGTGAATCTTTCTCTTCAGTCTTCCTGCCTCTGTCAGCCTGCTGCCTGATCTGAAGGTGTTACTGTTGGAGGGAAACCCCCTGAGAGGAATCAGGAGAGAGCTGCTCGCTGTAGGTGACGCACACACAATAAAACGGAGGATAATGCAAACACCATCTGAAATCACAGTATCAGCTAACTAGAATACACTGCTGAACACAGTTGTGTTTTACTATCTGACAGCTTGCCATGAGTCACATCAATGCAGTCAAACCTTGTTCACTGTATTTCTGTGAGATCTCTTCACTGCAGCTGTGTTTGTGTCAGCTGGTCACAAACATTCAGATTCATATTCTAACTGCTTCTGTTCTCACCACAGAAAGGAACCAACGAGCTTCTGAAATATTTAAGAGAGAAAATTAAAGGTACAGTTCATTTTCTGTGCTGACTTGAAACCATTTTCTCCACTGAACCTAAACTTCTGTTCATGAGACACGACACACATATACATCGCCTTGCCATGGACAACAAAGGTTGTCTGCTTCAGATGTTTTCAGCAAAGGTCACAAAGCCCAAAAAGAGAATGATTTCTGGTAACATCAGTGTTACTGTTGCACAGAGGTTAATTCTGCCAACATCACTGGTGACCGCAGTAACACCAACAGTTCATTTTCTGAGTGTGTGTGTGTTTCTGTGTGCGTGCGTTGCAGAGGATCCTGACAAAGTAGATGGACAGACAGCTATGACGTTACCCAGCCAGGCCAGGGTGAATGTCCACAGCATTACAACTCTCAAGTTATTGGAGTACAGGTTTGTGATACTCTCATGTGTTCACCACAGAGCTTGAAATGCTAGTATCTGTGCGATGTTAACACTAGCTTCATATAGTCACATCCAGTGTTGAAGCAGCTACTTGTTCCATGTTTCTGCCTTTAGTCAGGAAGATGAATTTCACTTTTAAAGCTGCATCGTGAAATATTGAACCTGCAGGGTCAGAGAGACTTCACTTCAAAGGTCGTTTTACAAAAGCCATTTGTGAGCACTGCTTACCCTCCAAACTGCAGACAGATCTGAATCCTGCAGTCCACTCACATGCTCATGTATGCTGTTTGTTTTGATTACTGATGAGAGGAAATGGTCTCATGTTACAAAATTTGTGAAACGGGCCTCTGGCTCACAAATATCCACCCTCTACACTGCATCTCCTGTTCAGGTTCTGAACAGCCCGATCAATCTACATGGAGCTGTCACCCTGTGGGCCTACCAGCCGCAGAGATAGGCTTGGTGGCAGATTCGCTTTGTATATTATTTGGGCTGTCTTGGCTGACACGCCTCTTCAGCAGGGAGGTCGGGGATGGTGTATGTGGAGTGCCAGACCAGGGTGGAGGTTCCCATGACCCAAGGGGGTCCGGAGAGTGTTCCCAATTATCACGGTATCACACTGCTCAGCCTCACCAGATTGCCCCGCACTGGGGCAGTTTGCAGCCGAGTGTCAAGAGTTTGGGAAGAGAGTCAGTACCTCCAAATCTAAGGCCATGGTTCTGTGTTGGAAAACAGTAGACTGTTCCCTCTAGGTTTGGAGTGAGTTGCTGCCCCAAGAAAGAGGATGGATATATGGATGCATGGATGCATGTCATAGTGCTGAGAGAGTTGTCAGCTGGAAACAAACTTATTTTGGAATAAAAGTCAAAGGTGAATGACAAGTTATCAACTAACAGACTATTTTTCTTAGCGGAAGCATTTCAATCATTATTAAATCAATAAAATAATTTGAAATCAATATTTTGTGTTACATTTTTGATTAATTTAGTTAGTAGCTAGCAGTTCTTAGTAATGAGTTTTCAAGAAAGTGTTATCTTATCCAAAATGTTTGTTTATGGTAAAATATTGGCCAGTGGTATTACTATTATTGATATCAGAACAGAAGGCCTCCCTTTACTGTAGTTTGCAGAGTGCACAGATGTCCTGTGCCACGAGGAACCATGAGCAACATGAAAGGGTTTAGGTCATCTGCATCTCAGTCTGTTTCCAACCTGTCTGACAGTGTCATGTTGTCCTCGTCACGACTCAAAATGAAAACAAGACCCAGGTTGAAATAAAGGAAATGATCTTTTAAAGCTGCATGTTAGATAAATACATCTTAGAGTTTGAGTAACGTTGTGTGTCTGTGTTTAGTGAGAAGCATGCAACTGATGTTCCTGATGAGCTGTTTGATGCTGCAGCAGATCAAAGTGTCACCACTGTTAACTTCAGCAAGAACCAGTTGACCTCCATACCTCCCAGGTAGACACGCACGCACACAAATATATTGTACTTACCGTGTGTGTGTGTACGCGCACACAAATATATTGTACTTACTGTGTGTGTGTGTGTGTGTGTGTGTGTGTGTGTGTGTGTGTGTGTAGGCTGTTGGAGCTCCTCTCCTCTCTGTCTGATATGAATCTAAGTTTCAACAGACTGACCTGCTGTTCTCCTGATGTCTGCAAGTTCCTGCAGCTGACACACATCGACTTCAGGTGCACACACACACACACACACACTTAGAGTGTATAGGATGAGCAAACCCCCTCATGAGGTGTGTATATATATATATCGATATAGATATAGATATATCTTCGATAAATAGAGATAAATATATAATATATATATATATATATATATATATATATATATCATTATTAATCATTCACCACTGTTCTCCATCTGCCTGTTCAACAAACATACATTTCAATGAAGGAGAGTTCAGTTTATAAAACAAAATATTAAACGTTCAGTGTGTAAGATGTCAAACACGTCTCTGTGTTGTGTTGCAGAGATATCTACTGAAGTTAGCATGCTAACAGCTAGCTGCACTCTGTCCTGTAATACCACTTGTTCCTCTAGAGGTGATAGTGAGTCAGTGTAGCTGCAGTCTGCCTCAGTACAGAGAGAGAGAAGTACAGCTGCTGCCTCTTGTAAATATCAGCCATGTTCCTGTTTTATGGTTTGTTTATTGGACTACATTCAAAGAGGCAGAAACAAGAAACCCCCCGCACCACCTCTCCTCGTATTACACAGGAGTAAATGCAATACACAATATAAAGAACAAATTACATATATATATAATACAATAAATATGCCAAACTACTACAACTAAAATATGAACATTAGAGTATGTTCCCAGTTTAGAGGTGAAATACTGCCCGGGAATTACACATCGAACCTTTAACAGACAGATGATGTTAGAGATTCCTTGTGTGAGGGGTTAATGTATGTCCTGTCTCTTTTTCTTTCAGGAATAACCAGCTGAGTGATTTACTGTCTGAAATGAAGAATTTAATTAAACTACGCTCCATTATCCTCAATTACAACAGGTAAGTCACTGACTCAGGACCAGACCAAGAACATCACACAACGTTAGCTGTGTTTCAAAAAGAGCATCAATGTCAGGTTACTTCATTTATTTTTATATATATGTATATTACAGTAATGCTGCTGTTTCCACAGCAGATCAGCTGACCAATCAGTAAACAATCAGCTGCTCTGTCTCCTCCTGTACTTATCACAGGTTCAAGTCCTTCCCTCAAGTCCTCTATCAGATCGTTTCCCTAGATACAGTGTTGCTTGGTAACAACCAGGTGAACGAGGTTGACCCTCATCGTCTGATGAAGTTGGTTCATCTGTCAACACTGGATCTGTCAAACAATGACCTGCTGAACATCCCCCCTGAGCTGGGCCTGTGCAGCAGCCTCAGGTATGTCTTCCATTGTCCCTAACGGAGTGTGTGAGCTCCTTCACTGTAACACAGTATGTCCGGAACATTCTCCCAATATGTCTCACACTGCTGTTCACTGTCCACTACTTGGGTGGCTGTGGCTCAGGAGGTAGAGTGGTCGTCCACCGGTCAGAAGGTGGTTCGATCCCCAGCCCCCTGTTGAAGTGTCCTTGGGCAAGAGACTGAACCCCAAATTGCTCCTGACTCTGTATGAATGTGTATGAATGGGTGAATGCTGACGTGTGTTGTAAAGCGCTTTGGGTGACGTAAAAGATTGGAAAAGTGCTGTTTAAAAGCAGTCCATTTACCATGTACTACTGTGAGCGTGTCTCGTGATAGTCCTGAGATGTGAGCAGTGTTTATCCACGTTTTCTCAAACTGCATCATTACTTCTTCAGCTACTTTCTTAAATTGAGTTGTTTAGTTGTTTTCAGTGAGTCCCAATTCAAAGCACAATGTGTCTTCATGTAAAGTACTTCATTGTTTTTAGGAAATGCTCTGTGTTCACTTTGAGTTATAAAGAAACTGTTGAAAAATGGATTTCAGAATCAATAAATGTAAAATGTGTATTGTGCCCCAGGTGTCTGAGTCTGGAGGGGAATCCTTTCCGCACACCCAGAGCAGCCATCGTGGCCAGAGGAACGGACGCAGTGTTGGAGTACCTCCGCAGCCGCATACCTACATGATCCCTGACCTCAGCTCAGACAATTCTTCTTCTGTTTTTTGCCAATGACAGTTAAATGCGTCTGTGTGTTCAACAGGGCAGTCTGCACTGAGAAGCAAACCTGTTTCCAAAGTCTCCCTCTGAAGTTGATCTGCTTTGTGTTCAATGTGTGAATGTGATGAATGTTATTGGACAATCAGATTTAAACACATAACAAACACTCTTCTCTCAATAAAGTTGTTGCTAAGAATCAGAAGTGGTGTGAATTGTTTCTAGTATAGTAGCAACACTTCACAGCGTCAATCACAAAGTGCTTCTCAATGAAAATAACAAAATGAGTTTAACTTTAGGAACTGAGGAAAGTTGGGTAGTACTTTATATGAAGGTCGACAACAACAAATCTAATCTTAAGACTCCCTGTTCCTCACTGCCTTCCCTAGGGTCCCGTTTCATTTGTGTTTTCATTTTAAACTCATCCCTAAATATTTTGTCTCTTACATGTTTTGCACTCTAACTTTATTTATGCTATTTTAACTCTTATCAAATGGTTCTTTGCTAGGATTTACTAGTTATTAACGTAGTACTAGGATTGTTTCCCCTTAATGTGAAGCACCTTTAGATTTCACTGTATTTTAAAGTGTGCTGTATAAATGACATTCATTAATGACACGGGGAGCGTCATGGTCACTGGAATCACAGAACATGACTCGGTGATCCTTATTGAGTCAACTTGTTTTGAGTTTGCTCTTTAAATCTTAGTTAATGCATACAATAAATAAAATCCTTCATACTTCAGTAGTTTGTTTCACAGCTCATCATACTCTGAATCACACTGGAGGTTTGTCTTTGATCCACAACATGTTCTTGTGCAGACAGCTGCTCTAAAGAAGTACATGAGCTTTCACTGACTACATGGGAAATGATCTCAGCCAGCACTCTCTTTGGAAAGTGTCAAAAAAAGCTCTGCTATAAGTTGCTCTTTGCAATCCCTGGACCAGGAACCACTGAGTAGCATCTGTTCTGAATATTTTCCTTCATATCTTGTGGAATGTTTCACCAGCAACATGTGGGAGATGGTGGGATTTGATCCTCCATAGTTCTCTTGAGCCTGCACAGCAGCAGCTATAGATGGACCAATCAAAACTATTAAACTTTTGAATTGGTGTTAGTTAATACTGGTACACATACTGGCCTTGCCTTTTGCATTACATTGAAAGGACACATGGCAGCAAATGAAACCTGAGCTTTATCAGGATATGAATGATTTACTAATCTTACATCTTATTCTGTATTTTCACCTGTTCTTAAATCAAGAACACGTTATGAAATGAGTCATACATAGTGAACTTGTTAGCCTCGTGTGTTGGTTGGTGCAGTGTGAGAACACAAGGTGGAATGACACTCGGACTGTTTTGAACAACCTTTATTGACATGTGGAACCCGTCAAAGGAAAGTATGACGATATTCTCCAACAGTTAAAGTGTCACTTTGTGTTGTACAACCCTCAACCACATGGCAAATTCACCGGTTATCAGAAAACACGACAGAGCGTTGTACATGTCATTTCCTGGCAGTCCATTTCTGGTCAGTTCATAAAGAATGTGGACGGCTGTATATACCACTGGATACCCAGAAACATCACTGTTGCAAAATGGCCAACCTCCTTACAGCATTTAAAAAGATATTAATAAAAACACAAACTAATTGTCCTTTTAAAAGTATTCTTGTTAAGAAGGGAAGACTGAGGTGTTGAAGGTTTGCTGGAAAACTGTGCATCTCTACTTATCTGTCTTCTGTTTCTTGGGTTCCACTTCATCCTGGAAATAAACAAGAACAAGATGAGATGTTGTACAACCGCGTCTAACCACACTCCTGAAAGCCAGAGAGGCACGAGAGAACACCAGGATCAACGCAGGGATAAACACAGAAGGACCGACTACACCAATATGTGTATATATATATATATATATATATATATATATATATATATATACACACACACACACATACACAGACACTACAGGTTGTTAAGTCACCTTAAAGACAAACAGCTAGCTTGGAGCCTACAGTTGGTCGATAACCTGGCTACACTTGCAGTTCAGGTGACCCGCTATCTGAATTGACCTGACACTGTGAGGTGGAAAGCTTCCCGGGCGGTTCATAAAAGCTTTGGTTTCGTAGAGAAGCCACAGGAAGAGCGCAGTAGTACAAGACAAGAAAATAAGGAAGTAAGCTCCCTCTCACCAGGCGATAGAAGCTTTATGAGCTGGATCAGAGCATCTTCAAACATTTGTGCGGGCGAGGGTGGTGATGATAAGGTCAACAGGAGACAGCACGTGAAGCTGGGGAAACATGTCTTTGACTTCCGGACCATCAGCACCGGATCCCCCCAAGGCTGCGTTCTTTCTCCTCTGCTCTTCTCCCTGTACACCAACAGCTGCACCCCCAGTCACCGGTCCGTCAAGCTCCTGAAGTTTGTGGACGACACCACCCTCATCGGACTCATCTCTGGCGTTGATGAGTGGTGACCGACTGGTGACCTGGTGCAGTGTGAACCACTTGGAGCTCAACGCTCTAAAGACAGTGGGGATGATAGTGGACTTCAGGAAGAGCCCAGCCACACCTCCCCCAATCACCCTGTGTGACTCCCCGGTGGACACTGTGGAGTCCTTACGCTTCCTGGGCACCATCATCGCCCAGGACCTGAAGTGGGAGCTGAACATCACCTCCCTCATTAATAAAGCACAGCAGAGGATGTACTTCCTGTGGCAGCTGAGGAAATTCAACCTGCCAAAGACGATGATGGTGCACTTCTACACTGCCATCATCGAGTCCATCCTCACCTCCTCCATCACCATCTGGGACGCTGCTGCCACTGACCGGGACAAGGTCAGACTGCTCTGCTGAGAAGGTTATCAGCTGCAATCTGTCATCCCTCCAGGACCCGGAAGCGTGCAGGTCAGATTGCAGCAGACCCCTCCTACCCTGGACACAGACATTTTGAGTCACTTCCATCTGGCAGGAGGCTGCGGTCCATCAGGACCAAAACCTCACGCCATAAGAACAGTTTCTTCCCCTCTGCAGTCGGCCTCATCAACAAGGCCTGAAACCCCCACTGACACTGTCTCACCCCCCCACCCTCTACACGTTACATGAACGTAATGCTTGGCCAACTGTCCTTATATTGTATATTGTACATTGTCTCTACTTTCTATATATTGGATATATTGTTAATTTTTTATATTTTTGATGATCAGTACTTTAATGTCAATTTTAGTACTTTGACTTATGCACCAATTTTTGTTCTTATGCAGCAACTAAACCTCAGCAAATTCCTTGTAGGTGAAAACCTACATGGCAATAAAAATGATTCTGATTCTGAACAAGGGCTTCAAACTCTCAGTTTAAGACTGTGACGGTGCATTTAACCCCCCAAAGTGTCAGTACTGTCAGGGTCCAGCTGTGCTCTCCCTCATTCCTTGTGTCCCATGTTTGTTCTCTCTGTCTGTGTGTGTTTGTCTGGGCGTGGCACTCCACTTCTGCTTCCTGTCAAGCAGCATGCCTGCGACTCAGGCTCCTGCAAACGTGGCACTCACTAAACTTTTGTGATAGTTGTGATATATATATATGACAGCCGCGATCCAAGTCCTGCTTTTGGCTTTAAGGCATTAACTTAAAATCCATGTCCCAGGGTTACAGTTCCGGCACCAGCACCCACCACCCTACTTTCACGTTCCTTTGCAGGCCATGCACATCACTTTGCCGTCCTTCCATTTTGGTCTGTGCAACAGCTTCATTTCATTAAGTGTGTGGCGCTCACAGCACTGAGAATGACTTTTCATGGCAACAGCAACTTTTATTTCCTCTGTAACTCATTCATAACTCCCTGTTTACAGGCACGCACTGGTTACCTCTTATTGTCTGTTATCTAAATGCAAAGTGTTACAGAGTTGAGGGAAGATGCCACCATTCTATATTTTTTACTTCCATTGTTGGAAGTTTTGAGGATGGAGGATGGTAAATATAGTGCACTACATACATTACAAACAAATAATCCAAAATAACAAGGAAATGTTGCTGTTGAATTATTTAAATGTAATTCTTCACTTTTAAGATTTATTCCACTGTACGGAAGCAAAACAGCTAAATAAATCCTACATAAATAAACAACTCTCCGCAGTTAGATGGAACTTAAGGAACATGTGTTTTTGTCATTTGTAATTAGAGACTGTTTTACAGAATCCTCTAATGTACGCTGAAGCTCAGTCACTTCTTTCTATAACTGAAACTCTTTCACACCTCTTCATCATCAACATCATCAGCTGCTCTCTTCCCACTTGGCTCATCTAGGTCATCCTCTTCATCATCCTCTTCGTCACCTGAATGCACACAGATGATCAGAGGCTGTTGAGTGACATCACATTACAGTAATTCATCACTTGTGTTCCTGTATGACTGTAAAGTTACTGCGTTCAGCTGTACGTCAGGTCTTGATGTGTAAGACCTGACGTACAGCTGAACGCAGTAACTTTACGGTCATCTCACAAGTGATGTGTAAGATCTAAACTGATACACAAGTTGACTGGAAGTACAGTATGTATAGTATGTATGCAGGACAGTACCATGGGAACTTGTATAACATATATGGGCAGTGAAAGGTAATGTGTATGTGAAGTGTGTTGAAGAAGAGGTGTTGAGCCTAACCTTCGGTCGATTTGAAAGGACACTGCCATGCTGCGTGGAACAGTGAACCAAATGTGTAATAATTGAAAACAGCCCTCAACAGATACACTTTATGTGAATAACATTTGTCAAAAACTACAGTGACAGCTGTTTTAGCAAAACACTGAGTTTTCTTTTTCAAAAATGAAACTATAAACCTGTGAGCTGTTTTTAAAGATTTACGTTTTCAGTAGTAACCAATAAGATTGGAGCTGAGTGTGACAGACAGGAAGTCAGAGACGGACTAACATATTATTGGTTTGGTTCTTTTCTTAAAATATAGTATATTAACACTAGCCTTTAAGTCACATGGTCTACGATATAAACTGTCAAACACATTGAGGATGAAACATATATACAAACATTGGTTATGTTCTACTTTTGAGGAATCCTGAATTATTATTTTCAATTACCTGTGATTTAAAGAATGGGTGACTGCCTTTATGAATGATAAATACTGCCAAAATACAAAATGATCAATCATTGAATTCTGTAACTTGGCCAATGGTACAATAGATAAACAATGAAAATGACACCAATGCATGTGTGTTCCTTCCAGAGTGACACAGCAAATGTGGCTTGTACAAACACTGCTCTGATTCTGAAGCACAAGTGACTGTCCCTCAAACATCCATTGAAGTGATTCACTTATTATGATTATTGCATTTACAAATTGTATTTATGCCCAGTAGCCACAAATTACAAGTTTGCCTCAGGGGGCTTTACAGACTGTACACCGTCGACTCCCTCTGTTCCTCAGGAAATGTTCTCTCACTTTAAATGATTTTTTCAAAACAACAATATGTGTTTGATTCTTCATGATCAGAGTGCTTTGAATGCTTTGTCTTACGTGCATGTTTATCTTTCCAAAATGCTCAGAATTGTTTCTTAATTTGACTGACATTTAAATGATCTTAATTGCATATTTAACTCTAGAACACCATATTTCAATATGTTCTGCAGTTGCACAGTATGGCCACCAGGTGACAGAGCACCACTTCTATTGAATCACTGTGGACTACAATTGTTATTTTTTTTACATTACAAGTCATTTAGCAGAAGTACTTATCCAGAGGGTAAGTGCCTTGCTCAGGGGCACAATGGTGGCAGCCCTGGTATTGAACTCACAACCATCTGGTGTTTCATGTGGAGGCTGTACCACTAGGCCACTAGGCCAGGGGTCGGCAACCTGCGGCTCAGGAGCCACATGTGGCTCTTTAACCCCTCTGCAGTGGCTCCCTGAAGCTTTGACAATAAATAACATTATTTTTATGTGTTTCTTTGTTGCACAGTGGACAATCTTTCAAACGGAACACCTCTTATCTTGGAGGTGATATTGTGACAATGAAATACTTTTAATTTAATGTTTACATTTCGTCCACTAAAACATGCGTCACATTCTCCTGCGTCTACGGGCGCGGCGCCTTTCCCTGCAGGGGACTAATCTTGAGTTTCCGACCCCCGGCTAACTCGGTAAGCTAACAATGGATACAACTAAAAAAAGAAAAGTCTCGGAGGAAACAAGAGAGTTTAATTCTGCGTGGACAGATGCATTTGCTTTTACTGTCAACAATGCTGCTTTACCTGTCTGCTTGATATGTGGCGAGAAATTAGCTAACAACAAAAAATGTAATGTCGAAAGACGTTTCAAGAACAGACACACGAGCATTTACCGAAAAGTACCGAGCTGGAGATGCGCGAAAAAAAGCGATTTCTGAACTTCTGCTGAAAGCGGAGCGGAGCAAATATTATATTATAAGTCTTCAAACTCAACTACTGCTGCTAGTTTTGTGGCCGCTGAGGAGATAGTGCGGCGTGGAAAGCCGCTCACAGATGGAGAACACATGAAAGAAGCACTCTTAAAGATATCAGAGCATCTATTTTCAGACTTCAAAAACAAAGATGAAATTGTTCAGAACATTTGAGATATGTCTCTCTCTGCAAAGACCGTCAAGGACAAGGCCATTAAAATGGCAACACACATCACCAGACAGCAAACTGAGGACATCAATTCAGCTGAAGCGTATTCAATCGCCTTCGATGAGTCAAGTGATGTGAATGATATTGCTCCACAGCGCTGTGAAAGTTAAGTTAAGTTTAGGGGGGCAGTTACTTTCACATGGGGGTGATATAGATGTTGGATTATCACTTAAAAACTGAATGTTTAATCGGATTGTCTTTGTCTTATATTCAATAAATTGTGTGTGTGAAACATCCACTTCACTGATAAACCAGTGACTCTGAACTTCATGATGAAAGAAAGGTCTACACTTCTGTCCACCCCCCTCTCCCGATTGCTCTCTCTGAGAGAGTACAGTACGTTTAAACATTATTAATTCCAGATCTGTTTTATAAATTAGGAAATTGACCAAATCCCACATCCTGTTGTACAGAGGCAGTAATAGCATTTACCTGATGTTCTCTCCAGCTGAGTGGACTGAACTCTCTCTGTCTGACAGGATGATAAGTGGATACAACACAAAGCAGATACTTGTGTACTCCACATATAGCCAGCCTGTATAACCTAGAAGCTAAACACTGGCCCCAAAATCCAGCAAATATACATATACGTGTAATATCATGCTTTAGAAAGCCATATTGGTCAGAATTCAGCTGAGAAGGATGAATTAAGAGAAGCTTGTAGGAAACCTAAAGAGGAGAGAGGCAGCTGAAGAAGCCTTTGTGCTGTGAGCTGTCCCATCAGTCTGTCAGCTGGTCAGCTGTCCCTGACCTCCACATTCACTACAGACACAATACAGCCGTCACTCACAGCCTGGAAGGACTCGGGCAGGGATCCCCGTATGTTCCAGCTTCAACAACCGTCTGTCCTGCGACATCAAATGGAAAGGATCTTAGCCACCACTCAACGCACTTTACAACACATGCCAACATTCACACACACATTCATGCAGGGACCCCAGGTGTGCTCATTACAGGGTTCCATCTACGGAGACATTCTCTTAATGCACAAAAGTGTGTGATGTACTGTAAAGAGTCATGCGAAAGATGTCCATTGATTTTCATCTTTCACTCTTAATATGGTTGTCATGGTTTCTGCTTTGCATTTTGAGATCAAATGTTGGCTCCGGGCCTGGCTCGGGACACGATGTGTAGCTCTGTACTTCAGTCAGTGTGCTGCTGGTTAGTTTCTGCAGAGACTATCTCTTCTTTTATCTTTAGATATCAGCCCTGTGTTCCAGAAGATTCTCCACTCACAATCCTGTCACACTCAGATACTACTTAGTGTCACACACACACTTGACTCCACACCATCTGTGAAGCCCTCCATCCCAACAGCTGCAGGCAGGGACTGCCGTGTTAGCATCCTGCCACAGGAGGTACAACACACATTGCTGACACATCATCTGAATGGACATATTACCAAGTCAGACAGTCATACAGCCTGAGAAGAATCAGGAGAAGACACAGGATATGTGTGTGCCACTGTTATGATGAGAAGCATGTAATATACCTTTATTTGTCTTACTTTCTGCAAGATTTAGTTTTTTCCATCTGCATCAAAACAATTTGTCCTTACCTCAATACATGTCTTGTATGTATGTTTTTATTTTTTATCTCAAAAATGTCTTTTCATGTCTTTAATGAATTGCATTTCTTGATTTGATTTCTTGGTTTGCAGAAAGCCTTCTGACAGGGACAGGTATAAAATAATAATAATAATAATCTGAAAGAGCCAGGGTGGACTGAAGAATAAACCATCATAAAAAGTCAGTCAAAATACATTTGTGATAAAATATTAGATCTTTTCTTCAATAAACAATCATCTGACATGTTGTCTGAGGCCCATCTCCACAATCCCCCACCTCTACCTCTGGCTTTCTAGTTAAATCTGCTGAGTTCAATGCTTTCTCTAATCCTCTCAAGTATAACTAAATCCAATCTCCTCCATCAAACTCATCATCCTCCACGCCTTCCAGAACAGCCCAGGCCTTTACGCTCTGCCACCAGGTCTGAACGTGTCACTAAACAGAGAACACATGCAACATTTAGCAGGAAGTCTATAATGAAAGAAGTGGGACATTTCCTGCTCACATCTGATAATGTCCTTCATTCCCTCTCAGATCGCTTCCTCAATAACTGAACTATTGCAACTTAAGCTCCAACAACATCATAGCAGATTGTACCACAGCCTCCCCGGGGCCTGCTACAGGCTGTGTGTGTAAACCACCTTAATGAGCCCCCAGTGAAAAGCTGCTGTCACGCTTTAGTCTGCATTTATTTTTAAAGACACATTAATGGCAGCTTCGTAACCCAACAACAGCCCAACACAGTTCATACTTCGACAACTCAGCAACACTCACACCAGCATCACATGTAGACAGTGGAATATAGTGGACTACAGAGCTCATTATGGTCATGTTGTGCTACAACACCAATGAATAAACTGCTTTTTATCAATTACACTATTGACTATTTCTACGATGACTCAGTGAACGATTATAAAAGAGGCTTCTCATTGGGATGGCAGACTCACAGCAAAACTATACATTGTATAAATCGAGCAATAGATGTCTATTCTATTCACGCACCAAATATATAATATATATATATATATATATATATATATATATATATTATAGCACTTTCAATGACCCATGTTCATTTTCAAAAACTTTCAAGGACTTGATTTTTTTCCCCTCAAATTCACAATTCTTTAATGATTTCAAGGGCTTGTGGGAACCTGCTTTCTGCATTAAGATGCATCACCTCAGAGGGAAGAAAGGAAAAGGAAAGGAGAGACCCTGCCCGGAGGAAGCCCGGGGCCCCCGTCTGGAGCCAGGCCCAGAGGGAGGGCCCGACAGCAAGCGCCTGGTGGCCGGGTTTGCCACGGAGCCCGGTCGGGCACAGCCCGAAGAAGCTACGTGGTGCCTCCCATCCATCCATCCTGTGGGCCCACCACTCATGGGAAAAACCGCTGGGGTCGGGTGCGCTGTCACATGGGTGGCAGTGATGGTCAGGGACCTCGACGGACCAGACCCGGGCAGCAGAGGCTGGCTCTGGGGACGTGGAACGTCACCTCTCTGTGGGGGAAGGAGCCGGAACTAGTGCGGGAGGTGGAGAACTACCAGTTGGATCTGGTGGGGCTTACCTCCACGCACAGTCTTGGCTCTGGAACCGTACTCCTGGATAGGGGTTGGACTCTATTCTTCTCCGGAGTTGCCCAAGGTGTGAGGCGTCGGGCCGGGGTGGGGATACTCACTAGCCCCCGGCTGAGCACCGCTATGTTGGAGTTTATCCCGGTGGACGAGAGGGTCGCCTCCCTACGCCTTTGGGTTATGGGGGGGAAAACTCTGACTGTTGTTTGTGCCTATGCCCCAAACCGCAGTTCTGAGTATTCGGCCTTCTTGGAGACCCTGAATGGAGCCCTGCAGGGGGCTCCAGTAGGGGACTCCGTAGTCTTGCTGGGAGACTTCAACGCACACGTGGGAAACGATGGAGACACCTGGAGAGGCGTGATTGGGAGGAAGGGCCTCCCTGATCTAAACCCGAACGGTCGTTTGTTATTGGACTTCTGTGCTAGCCATGGAATGGCCATAACAAACACCATGTTCAAACATAAGGATGCTCATAAGTGCACGTGGTACCAGAGCACCCTAGGCCAAAGGTCAATGATCGATTTCGTAATCGTATCATCTGACCTGAGGCCGCATGTTTTGGACACTCGGGTGAAGAGAGGGACGGAGCTGTCGACTGATCACCATCTGGTGGTGAGTTGGATCAAGGGGTGGGGGAAGACTCTGGACATACCTGGTAAACCCAAACAGGTAGTGCGGGTGAACTGGGAACGTCTGGAGGAAGCCCCTGTCCTGGGGATCTTTAACTCACACCTCCGGCGGAGCTTTTCAGCCATCCCTGTGGAGGTTGGGGGCATTGAACCTGAGTGGGCGATGTTCAAAACCTCTATTGCTGAAGCTGCGGTGATGAGCTGTGGTCTCAAGGTCTTAGGTGCCTCAAGGGGCGGTAACCCTCGAACACCGTGGTGGACCCCGGTGGTCAGGGAAGCCGTCCGACTGAAGAAGGAGTCCTTCCGGGTTATGTTATCCGGGAGGACTCCGGAAACATTTGCAGGGTATCGAAGGACTAGAAGAGCGGCAGCTTCTGCCGTGTCAGAGGCAAAGCAGCGGGTGTGGGAAAAGTTCGGAGAAGCTATGGAGAAGGACTTTCGGTCGGCACCAAGGTGCTTCTGGAAAACCATCCGGCACCTCAGGAGGGGGAAGCGAGGAACCATCCAAGCTGTGTACAGCAAGGGTGGGACCCTGCTGACTTCAACTGAGAAGGTTATCGGCCGGTGGAAGGAGCACTTTGAGGAACTCCTGAATCCGACTAACACGCCCTCTATGGTTGAGGCAGAGCTGGAAGCTGATGGGGGATCATCGTCAATTTCCCTGATGGAAGTCACTGAGGTAGTCAAACAACTCCACAGTGGCAAAGCCGCAGGGGTTGATGAGATCCGTCCAGAAATGCTGAAGGCTTTGGGTGTTGATGGGCTGTCTTGGTTGACACGCCTCGTCAACATTGCGTGGAAGTCTGGGACAGTGCCTAGGGGTTGGCAGACCGGGGTGGTGGTTCCCCTATTTAAAAAGGGGGACCAGAGAGTGTGTGCCAACTACAGGGGTATCACACTTCTCAGCCTCCCTGGTAAAGTCTACTCCAAGGTACTGGAAAGGAGGGTTCGGCCGGTAGTCGAACCTCTGATTGAAGAGGAACAATGCGGATTCCGTCCTGGTCGTGGAACAACGGACCAACTCTTCACTCTCGCAAGGATCCTGGAGGGGGCCTGGGAGTACGCCCATCCGGTCTACATGTGTTTTGTGGATCTGGAGAAGGCGTATGACCGGGTCCCCCGGGTGATACTGTGGTAGGTGCTGCGGGAGTATGGGGTGAGGGGGTCACTTTTGAGGGCCATCCAATCCCTGTACGCCCAAAGCGAGAGTTGTGTCCGGATACTCGGCAGTAAGTCGGACTCGTTTCCAGTGAATGTTGGCCTCCGCCAGGGCTGCGCTTTATCACCAATCCTGTTCGTGATTTTCATGGATAGGATATCGAGGCGTAGTCGTGGAGGAGAGGGGTTGCAGTTCGGTGACCTGAGGATCTCTTCGCTGCTCTTTGCAGATGATGTGGTCCTTATGGCATCATCGGTCTGTGACCTTCAACAGTCACTGGATCGGTTCGCAGCCGAGTGTGAAGCGGTTGGGATGAGGATCAGCACCTCCAAATCTGAGGCCATGGCTCTCAGCAGGAAACCGGTGGATCGCCTACTCCGGGTAGGGAATGAGCCATTACCCCAAGTGAAGGAGTTCAAGTACCTCGGGGTCTTGTTTGCGAGTGAGGGGACAATGGAGCGCGAGATTGGCCGGAGAATCGGAGCAGCGGGGGCGGTATTACAGTCACTTTACCGCACCGTTGTGACGAAAAGAGAGCTGAGCCAGAAGGCAAAGCTCTCAATCTACCGGTCGATCTTCGTTCCTACCCTCACCTATGGTCATGAAGGCTGGGTCATGACCGAAAGAACGAGATCACGGGTACAAGCGGCCGAAATGGGTTTTCTCAGACGGGTGGCTGGCGTCTCCCTTAGAGATAGGGTGAGAAGCTCAGCCATCCGTGAGAGACTCGGAGTAGAGCCGCTGCTCCTTTACGTTGAAAGGAGCCAGTTGAGGTGGTTCGGGCATCTAGTAAGGATGCCACCTGGGCGCCTCCCTAAGGAGGTGTTCCAGGCACGTCCAGCTGGGAGGAGACCCAGGACTCGGTGGAGAGATTATATCTCCTCTCTGGCCTGGGAACGCCTCAGGATCCCCCAGTCGGAGCTGGAGGATGTGGCCCGGAGAAGGGAAGATTGGGGTTCCTTACTGGAGCTGCTGCCCCCGCGACCCGATCCCGGATAAGCGGTAGACGATGGATGGATGGACCTCAGAGGGTCAAACCACCAATACAGACACACCTTAACTTAACATTGATTACATTCAGCAAGGTTCCAACAAGAAGGGTTACAGAGCAGCAGCAGCATCATCATCATCATCATCATCATCATTCTGTCCATATTGCCAGTTTGAGGGGTTTCTGGTTCCTGCCCAGATTCCTCTGCTACCTATAACTCAGTGTGACTCAGCGGACTTGGCAGTCCGATAGGCATCCTGTGGTTCAATTGTTGCATTCTGATTCTTCTCTCCGTTGTCATTTTGAATAAAAAACTATAAACAGTTTAACCGTGCTTAACGCCCGTAATTAGCCTTTCGATTGGTAAAAGACAGACAAACAATACGGTTGTGTTACCTGTACATTATATTTGTAAGAGCCACAATGTATAAATATACATTCATTTAAATATTATTAAAGCTCTAGTTTATAGGTATTGTTTGCGGTACATATGCATGTTTATTGAATGTTTATTATGGATGCTCCCTTTAATACAGTGAGTGAGGTCATGTGCGGTAGAGTGGTGCAGAGAGCTGCATTAGGCATGGGAGCACATCGTATTTCTACCAGGTGAAGACAACGTAACTTAAAACTTTTTTCAGTAAATGTTTTTAATATGAATTACCTCTCCTGTCATTCGCATCGGACTGAAATTACTGTGCCTACAGCTGGTTTGTGAAGTCATTTCTAGCCGGAGCACAGCTACAATATTATTGTTGGCTGTGATATTTCTTGTTTTGAAGAGTTTTGGATTTGCATTCTTTTCAAACGACATAAAACGTTGTTTTAATCATCTCAGAATGACAATAAGTGGTTCACACTGTGGATTTGAATATGTGAGACGAACAATAAGTGACTATGACAGGTGCTACTGCTTGTGTGAGCATCTTAGTCTGTTCTGTTCCCTGACACACAGCCTGTTATCTTCGCTGTATTCCTATTCATGTTCCTCAGAAGGATTTTGGATAACACATGATAGCAATGTTGCCTTTACAGTCTAGAAAAGAAAAAAAGACAATGATGTGCTGTTCGGTCTCCGTGTTGGCTTTAAAAAGGCAGTATGGACAGCAGGTTGTAAATCCCTGTTGCACTAAATCGTGGATTTAGTCATTACCACACTACAGCTCGAGACCTGACCTCAGCAAGAAGCATACACAAAGCCACCCCTTCACCTTTTGGATAGACTGGGATCAGTAGAGTATAATAAGGGGGGGCACGTTTAATACATATTGAAATGACTAAAGTCGTATGAGCACTGGCTCTCCGTTGCATACTGCAGTGCTCAGCTGCTTATTCTGAAGGTATTAGTGAAGCTAATTCGCTGCTACATGGTCACAGTCATATGGAAAGCCCACACACGCACTCACATCCTAGATACAAAGCTACACTTTGCTTTCTTAAAAACATATTCCACAAACTTGGGACTTTGGGAGCAGTGGGGAAGTGAAAATGTACAAACATTTAAACTTTGTCAGTGACGCTGTTATTTGGCACATATACTGTGACACAAATCTATGCACCCCACAATCACTGTATATGCACAACAAACTAATTTTTTACACACCATAGTTTTCAAAGAATGCTGTTAATGAGCCGACTTGAAGCTCTTGGAACTACTTTTTGCCTTCAGCAAGGATTCTAGTTAATTAATTTATTCATTCAACCTTTATTTAAACTCTGGAATATATTCAGGGAGAAAAGTCATTTACAATGTAGCCGGGTAATAAACACACATAGGGAACATTAATAATACATAAAGCAGTTAAAACAAGAACAACTGGAGGTGAAATAGGATGGCATTAAACATGTTAATTGCACTATGGATGAAAGTGACCTAAGCTTTAGATTCTTCTGCATGGTGTTCCATGTTGCAGGTGCACAATGAGAAAAAGTGGATTTTCCAATTTCAGCACCACAGCCAGCACCTGCAACATAATCCAATCATACAGCGTGCTCGCTAAGGATTAAGAGACAACAAGGAGGTAAAGTAAGGGGGGACAGTGAGACCCTTTTAAATGATTAAAAGCTAGTGTCTATCACTGCTTATAGATAGCAGCTCACTATGATCACTATTAGAATTACCTCCATTAATACATCCGAGCGCACAGTGATCAACTGCATCTAAGGGCTGCAGAGTTCCAGCTGAAGCAAACATGTGTAAAATGTCACCATAATCCAAGACTGATAAGAACGTTGACTCAATAAGCAACCTTCTACAAAGCAGAGGAAAACATGTTTGTTCCTACAGAAACTCACAATATATCCAAGATACCCGTACTCTGTGATTCCTACAATATTTGTACCATTCTTAGAAGAGATAATGAGTTTATCATAATCAATATTTGTGGCTCTGGTGAAAAGCATGAAATTAGTTGTATCTGCATTAAGCACTAATTCATGGTTGTTGAGAGCAGTTGGAAAATCACCAAAGCAGCGCTGAACTGTTTCACAGCCAGAGTGGAGTCGCTGCTATTGAGCCGGCAGCTGGTGTTTGGAAAGACCTTAACTAACTGTGAGAGTATCATCTTATCTGACCATGAACACACTTTAAATAATAACTCTTCCAATTAACAACAACACATTTCTCATCATGCTTCCTAATGAAACAGAGAAACATCTGATTTATCTTGACTTAAGAGGTTCATGAAACTGTTCAACAATGCTAAAGTGCATACACAATTTAGGTTGTGTTTATATGATCTTACCCTATGCAGAGTATCAGTTCAACTCAACCAGAGAAGTCAAATAAGTGCTGAAACATGAATAAAGAGCAGCAAAAGGAATATCAGCAAACTAAGAGCATAGTAAAAACCAGTGCCAGGGAGAAAAAAAAACATATACACGCAACATGGCAGCACCTTTGTTATACTGCATATATGTGTATGTTAGAACACTCTCTAGTTCTGTTGTCTGTTGGCGTGTCTCCTCAGTATACTATCTAATAAAGGAAGTGTGTGTGTGAGAGAGAGAGAGAGAGAGAGAGAGAGAGAGAGAGAGAGAGAGAGAGAGAGAGAGAGAGAGAGAGAGCGAGCGAGAGAGACAGAGAGACAGAGAGCGAGCGAGAGAAAGAGAGAGAGAGCGAGAGAGAGAGAGACAAAGAGAGAGAGAGAGAGAGAGAGAGAGAGAGAGAGAGAGAGAGAGAGAGAGAGAGAGAGAGAGAGAGAGAGAGAGAGAGAGAGAGAGAGAGAGAGAGAGAGAGAGAGAGAGAGAGAGAGAGAGAGAGAGAGAGAGAGAGAGAGAGAGAGAGAGAGAGACTTAAACAAGTGACTATTTTCAAATGACTGCAGACAGATTTGAAAACGTACACACTGTGCTCACTGTGACACAAACAAAAACATACAAGATCTCAAAAGTAATTAGAGTATACGTGACTTTTGGGGAATAGTTTAACACACACATAGTACACTGTTATGAGCGTAAAGCAGTGCAGCATTAACATATTCCCACATGTGAAGTTACGGAGCTCATACAGCAAACAACCTATGTACTTAACGCTAGCAACATTTCAGCTCAGATCTCAAGTTACTAACTAACGAGTACAAGTTTGATCATGTAACTGTTGCCACAGTATACAGTATACAGGGTATAGGCTATTTCACGTTATCTTTGCAGCTGCCACAACAGGCGCACTGAGTATTTCGCCACAGCGCGAGGCCACTCATCTTAGCTGGCTGCCGACATTCAGATGAACAAGAACATGTTCATGTTGTCACATCATATAAAGACAAACATCGGCTGTGTAGATGACGTTATCAAACTGACAGGTTAGCCACAGCTGCTAGCTAACCTTACTGTAGCTAGCATCAGACTCAGTCACAATGTTTCCAAATCGTGCTAATATTAGGTGACGTTATCTCGTTAGGACAGACAAATACGATTATTACTAACTTCACAGTACGTGCCTAACCTTCGCAGAACAGCAGCACAAAGGATACAGTTTGAAGCCCTTCAAAATATCCTTGGCCCTGTCTTCGTCTGAAGACATTTCTGAACTCGTCTGTTTTCGTTGCTTCCAGAAAATAAATCCAGGATATGCTGAAATAACAAAGCTGCTGTTGGTGTTAGCTCAAGTGACGTTAGTTAGCTAACTACTCTGCCGGTTAATGTTCGCATGAAAACTGCGTTAACTATGTGTAACGTTACTTAACTCTATATTGTTGGACTGTAGGTTAAATCTGATCCGATAATGCAATCAGCTAAATATACCATGCAAACCAACAGACAGCCATCCTAGCCAGTCACCGGCACGGGGTAGCTCCTAACAGCCAATCACAGGCCGACAATGAGGCGTGGGTGGAACTACACTGGATAGAGACGCGTCACCAGGGGCAACGACGCCATACACATTGTGAAGGGCGAACTGACAGGAAATAAATTACACTTCAGAAAGTATGCTGCTACTACTACTGATGTGTGTATGTGAACTGCATAAGTGAATATATATATTATTTAATATATATATATTTATATATTAAATATATATAAATAAAGGCTTTACTCTGTTAAGATCATATAGCCTGGGCGGAGGTGATTAGTGACACAATTGTCTGACTAATTAGTTTTTTTTAATTACTCTCAAACATCTATCCATCAGTCACTATGATTACTTCCATTTTACAGATACATATAATTGTTAAATACAATTCAAATTGTTTCCTTAAATCATAGTCAGGGCGGGCCTGAGAAACCATCCAAGACAATCTGGAGTTCCCATTGGGTAATGAGACAACTTAGGGTTTCTCAAGCAAGTGGCTCATAGCTGTCATGACCAGCAGCAAACAACCTGTGCAGGAAGGCAAGTATATCCTGCAGGGGCATGAAGGCGGGTTGAGGGCTCCGCTAGCTCATGCAAACATGCCCCATTCGCCCTGGAAGAAGAGGGATGCTAGGAGGGCCTAACTGCTCAACATCTCCCTCTCAACTGTCAAACAATGAGGCACTGTCCCAGGGTGGAGCGACAGGAGATGGAGAACTGCAGTACACGTGGAGCGGCCACCAATAATGGCCTGCAGCATCCGTCATCTGGACTTCCACAATTTCATGATATGGCCAGCAAGCCCACCAGGCAGGCCATGTTGCTATTCAGTGCCTCAAATAAATCGGCCAGTGAAACGCCCTTGTCCAAGTGGTGCAATGCAGACCTTAGGGGACTGTAGGTGGTTTGGCCATTTCCGCTTAGCATAATGAAAGATGAATGCCATGGGTAGGCAGCTGACACGTGGCCGGTTGGGTGATAAGGCCAGCAGTAGAATCCTACACCAGACCCTTCAATGGCCGGCAGCAGCAAGGAGAAGACGGCACAAGGCTGGTTGACAGCAGTAGACATTTTGTTGACTGGAGATTGAGAGTGAAGATCCATGCTCTAGGTCAGTGTTACTCATTGCACGGCTAGTCAAGCTTTGGCATGGCAAGCATGGCAGTGGGCTAAATAAAGAGGTGATATGATTATGGAGTCAATACAGATATTTCATAAAATCAAGCAGGGCTATTACATATAACCCATTAAAACACTGAAAGTGTCTGCTCTATTAGCCTACAAATAATACAAATAATAATTGATAAAAGATGCTCGGCCGACACTGACTCACTGCGGAGTTGCCAGTTGTGGCGGTCTATCAGCACTACAATGGTGAATGTGCTCTTGGACGGGTAGATACATGGTGGGCTAGTATAGAAATAAATAAACTTAAACTCATTACAAATATGTTAACTTAAGCATGCTTATGAATATGGACATTTGCTAAAAAATAATTGATATCGCTAAATTGGAGCATTTAAATTGGAGGATACTACGACCAACCTGGCACTTCATACTCGCGTTAGATCGTTTCACCATTTCATGCTAGTTAGCACGTGTTGCTACAGACATGAAATGGATCTATTTCTTATTAAAGAGTTGCACCTCAGGTGGACAGAAACAAAGCGTGACAAACGAGGAACATTAAGATTTGTCTTTGGAGCATCAAACCCCAGCGGAATCGAGAGGAAGATGCTGGAGATGTGGTTTGTGGACAGACAACAGCTGCTCCCGTTAAAAAAAGAAAAGAAAGGTACGAGCCGTACAAGACGAGCAAAGGACATTACAAGAAAAGTGAACAGAGGAATTTGTATTTGTCCTCCACGAGTCGAACCCTTTGTGCTTAATGTGCAAACAAACCCGCTCTGGTTTCAAGAGAAGTCATTTGGAGCCGCATTTCTAAACGACGCATCCAAAATCCAATGAAACTTACGCACCTGGAAGAGAAATTAGTAAATAAAATAGAGCAGCTTTCTTCTGTTTCTGGACAACAAAGGCTCAAACACAGGACAACTAATACAGCTGAACGATTAACTCAGGCATCTTTTGAGATCGGATGCATTTTGGCTCGGGCAAAGAACCTTCTCAGACTCATAAATTGTGAAATATTGTTTGCAGAGTTTGACAACATCATCCCAGTATTAAGATAATCCTGTTTTTAATGAATGTATTGGTTGGCTGCATTGCATATTGTATGTTCTGGGTGGGATGACAGATTAATAAACAGACGTGCTTTTTATGACTGGATGTAGCTTTTCATACTTTGCGGTAAAAGTGGCTCTCCTATTGACTTTGTCCTGTCAATGTGGCTCTCACATAAAGAATAGTGAAGACCACTGCTATAGGTGGAGTGAAACGGGGAAATGAACAGGTGGTGTTTGCGACCTCTAGTAGCATGTGATATAGAAATTTGTATGAAAATATCTGTTTCTTGAGAGTAAAATGGCAAAGCCTTTTGAATTTGCTACTGCTCTTATCTGCACTTCTGACTGGCCTCTTCTCCATGGCAACGACAAACAAGGCTTATAGTTACTCGTATGTACTAAATGTATATAAAGAATCAAGTATTTATTGGCACACATCACACATTTCATATGGAAATAAATGCAATATTGACGATTTTTTTCAAGTAGAGCAATCATATCTTCTACATATTGTGACAATATATATTACTGACCACGAAAGCAGCATTATTTGATTATTTACAGTAGTTGGTATTATTAATGAACTGCAGAACAAATTCCTGTCAAAGAGCACATTTTAGGTTTGATGAGTACTTTTGACTGACGGCTGAGATATTTCAAGTTCATCAGCTAATTGCATCAATTTACAATTGTACATGAGACAATAAAGAATTTGAAACTCAGAGATCACACCTTTCTCCAGGTGCCTCAAAATTCACCAATCAGAATTTCAGGTTAAATAAATAGGGCTTAGAGGCATATCCATGTTCTTTGAACAATGGATAATAACAATGCAAGAGTTGCAAGGAAACAAGACGGAGACAACCGCAGAAACAAGTAATCTCAAATGAAATTGTGCCACCCTAGCTCATCATGTGCTCATACATGGAAGGATAATGAGAAGCTGGACAGCTAGTGCAAAGTAAGCTAACAGTTGTCCATACTTTCAGAAGGGAAAACATGTCCTTTACCTTGTTGTTACTGTGCTTCATATAATGTTGTACATACTGAATCTCCAGTAATGGACTCAGCTGAGCAGGACACTGCCCTGGTGAATGTGGTGGTTGTCAGCAATGCCATGATCCGTTTGAGGGAAACTCAAACTCCAATAGTTGAGAACCAGGAAGTCTTCAAAGGAACTGACGTAGCTCCTTTAGGACCACATGAGGACAAAGCAGCTGTACCGTGTGCTTTCTGAAAGGTTTTCAGAGTTAAGGAGCAAAAACTGTACATACAGCTCTCCAGTGTTTCAATACAGTACTGTATAGTGATGTGGTAAAGTAACTGCAGTACACAATCGTTCAATCAACTACAGCACTGTATTTGCAGTACATTGTGTAGACAACCTTTGCACTAGATGCCATGGCTGACCTACGAGAACATCGTCATCCACGAGGCAGGCTCAACCTAGCAAAAAGGCACATCACCACCATGCCGTCATACGTCACAGCAATCCTCCAATGCCATGTCAAAGTGGGTCCAGACAACGGGCTTCTACATCAGCTACCAATTACATACTTCAAGAAAGGGAGCCAGTGCAACCCCAATATGTTGTTTGGGGTTTTTTGTCGGTCTGGAGGTATAGTATATGACTGCAATCCCCCTACAGACAGCCACATCTGCTGGAGGCGATGGTGGACATCTGTGCAGTTCATCCAGGGCGGATAAGACAGGGGCATTTCCCCCCCCCCCCGCTTCTTGGCAATGGCAAATATAAACAAGAGGCTGTGGCGCGACCAAGACCTGAGACGAGATTATGAGGACACCGATGAGTAACCAGAACATTTGGAAACCTGCTATTCCACGGTGCATTATGTGTGACATTGCAAAGAGGAGTTCCTTAAAGTGTTATGTGTGGTAAGCACTGTGATTTCAGTTTAAAAACCTTTCATTTTTGTACCGTTTGGAATTAATCCCTGCAGTGTGTAAATCATAGTCTGTTAACAGTTTGTGTAATTTGAAGTCAAAGTTTGAATTGGACCCATAATGGAGGTTTCCATTGTTGGGCGAATTTTTGAAAGTCATTCCAGGATGTGTACACCATTAGAAAGCCTGTAGTCTCTCAGTAAACTTCTCTTCTACTTTAAGCACAAGTTAGTTACTCCCAACCAAGTTACTCCCAACTCAGTTATTTTAGCATGTTTTGTGATTAAACCTCAGATTTCCCATTGAGGCTCAACTGATCAGATTAAACAGCAGATTAATCTTTTTACAAAAACCTTTCATGAAGACAAAGATACTCTTATTTAACAATGTCCCCCAAATTCAGTGTCGATGGGCACTGCAGTTTATTATGGCACCAATTGGCTAACATGAAGGCCAGAGGAGGAAGTCAGGTTGATAAATCAGCCACCATTAACATCTGCATGCTATTATGACTAGTCAGATTTAAGATTTGTTTGTTTGTTATGCCCTTAATGTATAGAACAGATAGAAGGGAAGTGAGAGGGGGCCACATGCAGCAACGGGTCAGATCCAAACCCAGAGCCCGTAGTGCACCCGCTCTACCAGGTTAATGACTCATATTTCAATGCATCAACAGTAATGATGTGTCGGCGTGTTGTCCATGTTCTATCATACGGCTCAGCTTCCCTCAGCTCAGTCACAAGAGGCCTAGCCACACACTATACTGTATACAGACAGACACCGAAGTGCCAGAAACATCCATAAAACCCTGCAACAAACACATTGTTGGTAAATTAAAGCTGGTGGTGGTGCTGTCATAACCAGACAGGATAATTAAAGTAGATGACAAATACCACACCAGGCGGGATTTTGGAGTTTAGAAAACGTTTATTAAGTGACAGATTAGTCCTTCTTGGCAGCAGCTTTCCTCATGGCAGCCAGTACGTTGCTCAGCTCCTCTCTCTTTCTCTTGGCACGAATGTGAGTGCCAATCTGGAGAGGAAAGAGGAACATTAGACTGACTGAACATTACAATTGAGCTTTTGCCTGCTCAGTTGGAGAGGACAGATTCCACATGTGGCTAACCCTTTGGCATGCTAGAGATTCATACAGGCTCTGCAGTAGATTTATAAAGCTGTGCACAGATTGCTCCGTCACTGAAAGATGAGAAATTAATGGAAAATGCTACTGCGGCTGTGCACTGACCGAACAGCAACACTAACTCACCCTCTTCTTGATAAACTTGAGGGCTCTCTTGTCCTTGGACACCTTCAGCAACTCCATGGCTCGCCTCTCATACGGAGCAAAGCCACACACCTCCCGGATCATGTCCCGGACAAACTTGCTGTGTTTGGTCAGACGCTGCCAAGGAAAAAAAGCTTTTAAAAACACAATTCACTTTAATTCAGATCCTTTCAAACTCTATAGAAACTGAACTACTTCAATGGACTGCAGATTTTTTGCTGTCTGAATCTGCCTTGCATTATGTTAATGCGAGGCATTTGGGAAATGAGTTACCAACCAAAACTCACAAGTCACTGGTATTTCTTAAAGTAAATGATTTAGTTTGATATAATGAAGACAAAGAAAACCAGAAAAAAATAAAATCCCATTGAGAAGCTGAAAAATGCCAACATGACAGTTACCTATTCATTTTGTAATCAATTAATCATTTTAACTCTAAACAATGTCTCATTATGAAACACGTCACCCTGTGCGACAGTGGCTCATTCATGTGTTCATAAAAGGATCAAATACACTCACAATTTATACATGGTTTTGGTCTTTCCATGAGATTTGTTAAGAAATGTATAGAAGATCCTTAGACGTTACTAGTCTGATGTTAAGTTTAGCTGTGAGAAATTCAACGTCTAATCACAATTAACCATGGATCACTTTAAACTTACTTAATACTTTTGAAATGACGTGGACCCATGTGTATACCAGCTGATCCCAGACCTGCTCATTGAGCATCACACTCTAGAGTTAAGCTTTACAGCTGTAAATGTAATGTCCATGCAGTCAGTAGCAGATACTCACCCCACGTCGGCGGCTGTGTTTAGGAGTAGTCACATTCTTGGTAACAGGATGGCCTTTGTTAAGGCCAACAGCCATAGGGTAGCGGATAGCCATATCTGCAGGAAATCACACTATCAGGCACAATGAAAACTGCTTTTCATCACATCCCCTTTCAGAAACATTGAAACAGCACCAAACAGTTCAGCAGCACTTCCACTGTTGCAGAGCTAACGCATTATTTTAGGGGGGGGGGGGGGGGGAAGCCAGCAGTATTAACGTCAACGTTACAGAAGCGGGTTGACATGTTGGTGAATGTTCATACACCGTACCACATAGAGGTTGCTAACACGCGTCTTTGTATACTGTATATCGTGTTATACAATAAGGAGTACAGATCTCTTCAGTGTGCTGAACGAACACAGCCATGGAGGCCGACGCGGATACAACTTCTCTTGCCTTTCATATGTTATTGTGAGAAAATAATGCACACCGATGTTAGGTGAGGTCTGTAGGTCTCTGTAGTTTCACTTTGTTCGGTAAAAACGGACGGATGGCGGAGATTATACGTAGCTTTTAACGGATAGTTGTCAACATTAAAGTCTTACCTGCTGTCTATGATGGCGGTCAAACCGGAAGGACTGTGAGAAGAGCGAATCGGGGTAATGAGAGGTTTACCCGGAAGACACGTCTGCGACAGCGGAGCGATGCCCCTGTCGGCCTGGAAGAGGTACTGCTGTTTAATCAGGGTTTCATTTAGTGTTATTATCATTGTTACCATTGTTGTTGTTATTGTCGTCATTGTTAATATTTGTATGTATAAGCTATTATCACTATATGTATATGAAAATAAAACACCCAGTTTTTTTAATGTATGCACAGGAGGGGCTGCTGCTCCATCACGTCAGACCCCAGGTCCACCATGCACAAGATCCTCTGCAGTTCGCATACCAGGCGAAGGTGGGCGTGGATGACTCCATCCTCTATCTGTTGGCGTGGTGAGAATGATGTTCTTTGATTTTTTCCAGCGCCTTTAACACCATCCAGCCCCTACTCCTGAGAGATAAGCTGACAGAGATGATGGTGGACTCACATCTGTTGAGATGGATAATGGACTACCTCACAGAGAGACCACAGTACGTTAGGCTGAAAGGCTGCACTTCTGACACTGTGGTCAGCAGCACTGGAGCGCCACAGGGGGCGGTACTCTCCCATGTCTGTCCATATCCATAGAATGAAATACTAAATGCAAATAGAACATAGTAAAACAGTAGCATCAGACTCGCAATAACATACATATCTTATACATTTTTACAATTTAACAGTAAGTAGGCTTGTTTGAATCATCATAAAGCAGATCTGTCTTTGTATTTACACTAAGAATGCATTAAAATCCTACGTCAGGTGGTGTACTCCTATAGAACTACCACACATATCAGACTTCTGTCATTCTGAGCCTATTTGAGTCAGTGAGAGAAATTACACTGCCTTGATTTAGCTATTTCAGCATAGTCTGGCTCATAAGTGGTAAGGGCAATCCTGAGACACTCACGCCCGAGTTATTTTTTTTATATTTACAACTCAATTTTCACATTGAACAGGTGTTCTTTTATTAAATTATATTTATCTAGTTTATGTGCACGTTTCAGTGTGTACTTCGTTGCTTTGCGTATTCACATTCTCTCCTCTGCTCTGTTTCGCGAAGGGCGGGGCTCCGCTCCCGACACACACACACACACACACACACACACACACACACACACACACACACACACACACACACACACACACACACACACACACACCTACAGTCAGAGACAGAGCGGAGGAAAGGAGAGGAGAGGACTAAAAAAAGCAAGGATGCTATCGTGGTTCTCTTGTTCAAATTTTTCAGCTTTTTTGCAGCTCGGATTGGAATGGAAAAACCTGTGTTTTCGCTGCATCGCCGTATTTGGTGTAAATCAGGCCTTGGTTTTATTTATACTATACATGCCAGCCCGATTTGGGGGCAACCTCTTGCGGACCAGAAAAAAGTTCAGAAGGCCCATATTCAGCCCACGGGCCACTAGTTGAATAGGCCTGCTCTACACCTCTGACTTCCAGCACAACTCTGAGCTCTGCCACATGCAGACACACTCAGATGACTCTGTGATCATCGGATGTGTCAGGAATGGACAAGAGGGGGAGTACAGGAGCCTGGTGGAGGACTTTGTGAGGTGGTCCAAGTCGAACCATCTGCAGCTGAACACCTCCAAGACCAAGGAGATGGTGGTGGACTTCCGAAGGATCAGGCCACACCTGCAACCGGTGTCCATCGAGAGGGTCGACGTGGAGGTGACCTATAAATATCTGGGGCTGCACCTGGACGACAAGCTGGACTGCAAACATGGATACTCTTCATAAGAAAGGGCAGAGTCATCTGTACTTTCTGAGAAGGCTGGGGTCCTTCAAAATCTGCAAAAAACTGCTGTTGATGTTCTACCAGTCTGTGGTGGCCAGCGCTCTCTTCTATGCTGTGGTGTGTTGGGGAGGAAGCAGCAAGAAGAGGGACCCAGGGCGACTGGACAGACTGGTGAGGAGGATGTTGAGATGGGTGAAATGTTGTTACCTATTGTTACTACCTATAAACAGTTAATGATGCTTTACTGGGTAATATTCAAGGCATTCTGAAGGTCGACATCCAATTACAAACGTACTTCTCTCATATTGGGAGAGAGAAAGGGCCAAACGGGAATGTTTAGCATGAAGCAGTGAGAAAGGAGCTAGAGACATGACGTTAAGTCTGAAAGATATATCCCGACAGTACTGTCACCAGTAACACCACCCTGTTTCCCTCCGTGTCAATTGATTTTTATATTCTGGAAAAAAGGTATATAAAGATTTGGGAAATGTTGCAGTTGTGGTTGAAAATAGGTTACAAACATATGTCTTGCTGAGAGCACCAGACCTAAAAAACACTGCACTTAATAGATGTGAGCACTGGCAGGTACAGGAATCAGAACTGTCGAGAACGAGAAACACTAAAAAAAATAGAAAATCAGGAAGCTGTGGAAGAACTGTGAGTCTGATCATTCCTGAGCGTCGGGTTTCAAATGAATTTCGTATTTTCCCTGAAACATTAAGCCTAATGAAAAATGTCCAGTGTTCAACAGACACCATAATCATATACTGGGTTATTAAATAATGTGTTCACAATCACAATATCAATACATATTGAGGCAAATAATGCATAAATAATATGAACGCATTCTGCTGGTAGAAAAGGTCCCTGAGCGTCTCAGCATGACACAGTAATCTACAGAATAAAGACAGACTGCAGGTTGTTATTCATGTGTTTGTTAGACAGGTACCTGCTGCTGCTGCTGCTGCTGCTGCTGCTCTGTCAGTAATAACTATATGTCTTTATTAATATTAGCACAGTGAACATGTGTGCAGACACAAACTCTGTCAACAGTCTCTACAGATGTTTAAGCAGACTGACAGCTGATCAGCTGTGATCGCAGACTTCAGGAACAGACACTTCATGAGACGCTTCAGGGGAAAGGAAGTCTCGTTTCTCTAGAAACACATTTCCTCGTTTCCTCTCTCCTCTCATGGAAAATATGCAAGTGCAGACCCAAGAGTGTTGCACATCTGTCTTCACTGCAGTATAAAACTCTAGTGATGTTGAAAGGTATCAGATCGGTCCGATCAGCTGCAGCGTCCGATCAATAACTGATATCCAGTCAGGGGGCATGTCAGCTGGTTTCTTTTGACCGAAGGCCGTGAAGGCTGCTCTCATGCATTAGCTTCTCCGAGCACAAATAAGAGCTTTGGGGCGGTCTTCAAGATGGCGCACCAGAACAACTTCCGGTTCAAGCGAGGCTCGAGGAGTCAGATGTCCAGATGCCTGGTTGGCCGGTTTTCCACCTTTTGAGCTTCTTTTTATTTGATTTATTTTCCAGGCAAATGTCAGGCAATATCCAACGAACTGGACCCTTTTATCTTAAACAGTACAGACTTATCATTAAAATGGTCTTGGCTCAACAGTTACTGATGTATCAGACATTTCAGTTAATTATAACTGAAACGACAACTGAAACTTTTTCCATTTAAAATTATTATTCGGTCATACTGATACTGTTATCAAAGCCTTGTAAAGACTTGTATTAATGAATACTTTTGAAGTTGAATGTAATGTTATTTAAAGACTGTGGATTTGAGTTTGCATAATAATAAAATAAATCGTAGAGGTACAATTTAAGACTCCAGCCAACATCCGATACAAAAAAACAGGACTACGTTTTTGCGTGGTTTTGACTGGAGGATTGAGGATTGGTATGCTTGGTGCCAGAACAGAGACCTCCTGACCTACAATGCCATTAATGGTCAGGCTCCATCTTATCTTAAAGATCTCATAGTACCTTATAACCCAACTAGAGCACTGCGCTCTAATGCAGGGTTACTTGTGGTTCCTAAAGTCTCTAAAAGTACAATGGGAGCCAGAGCCTTCGGCTATCAAGCTCCTCTCCTGTGGAACCAGCTCCCAGTTTGTGTTCGGGAGGCAGACACCCTCTCCACATTTAAGAGTAGTGCATCTGAATCTTGAAGGATCTTCTACTAGACTGTGAGAATATTGTTTTACTAAGTTTTTACTAAGTTAAAGTGTATTGCTTTTAATAGGTGAAGTGTAATTTGTTTACAAGTAGTCTTGACTGCTGCGTGAGTTTCAACTGTAAGCCATTTGTAAGGCCTATCCTGTCAACTGATTACAGTGGGAGTGGCTAACACAGCTGTAGTCACCTAGATTATTAAGTCTTAATTTAAGGAAACAGCATTTGTTGGAGCGGCAGCTTCAGCCTCATCGGACGAAGACTCGGAGGACAAAGACAAAGGAGTCTTTCGCAGGAGACTTCGTGGGGAGAATAAGTGGGAGGCACAGCCAACACTACTGGGCCAAGTATTTGGGTTTGCTTGCTGTTACCTCTCCTTATTCAAATGTGTATATTTTCCATTCCCGTTCATGTCTCTTCTTGTAGATATTACAGGCTTTGGACATGTTCACAACACCACCGTAACCTCTCTGCTTTTGTATATCCCACCTGCTCCTCTCATACCCAACACCTTATCACAGGAGGCCTGTGGAACTGCTGGTCAGCCACTCGCAAGATGAGTTGGACGTTCTCCTGTCCAACATCCCTGAAAATGGCCCACCGCTCGCACTTCTCGGTGACTTCAACATCCAGTCAGAGAGACTTACTATCTCTCCTATCTTCATTTGCTCTCACCCTGTGTCCATCCCCTCCTACTCCCAAAGCTGGTAACCACCTCGACCTCATATTCATCAGAAACTACTCTACCTCAAACCTCTCTGTAACCCCACTTCACATCTCTGATCTCTTTTTCATATCCTACTCTCTCCCTCTCTCCCAATCTAACAAATCTATCTCCACCTAAACTGTACATCTCCGCCGTAACCATCCGTCCCTCTCTCCCTCCTCTCTTGCCTCAGCTGTCCTCTCGGCCCTTCCTTCTCCTGACTCCTTCTCACTCATGCCAACTCTGCCACAGACACTCTCCTCTCTACTCTGTCTTCCTCTCTGGACTCTCTCTGTCCTCTCAACTTGCAGCAGGTTCGCCAGTCCCCTCCAGCTCCCTGGTTGGATGACTGTGCGTGCTAACAGAACCATCCTACGGGGAGCTGAAAGAAAATGGCTAAAATCAAAATACCCTGACGACCTCCTTGCCTTTCAAACTCTTCTCTCCTCTTTCTCTTCTTTCTATCTCAGAAGCAAAAAGCAATTTCTTAATACAAAGAATTGGACCCTCTGGACCCTATCTCCTCTCACTTTCTCCAGTCTATTGCTCCTGACCTCCTTCCTTTTCTCATCCATCTCATCAACACTTCCTTAACAACTGGTTGCTTTCCTAACAATCTTAAGGAGGCAAGATTCAACCCTCTCTTAAAGAAACCCTCACTCGACCCCTCTGAAGTGAACAACTACAGACTTTCATTTATTTCCAAAACACTTCAGCATGCAGTCTTTAATCAACTCTCTTCTTACCTTTACCAGAACAACCTTCTCGATCCACACCAATCTGGTTTCAAAGCAGGCCACTCAACTGAGACTGCCCTACTCGCTGTCACTGAGGAACTTCACGCTGCTAGAGCAGCCTCCCTCTCCTCTGTTGTCATCCTTCTGGACCTTTCTGCTGCGTTTGACACAGTGAACCACCAGATCCTCCTCTACACCCTCAAAGAACTGGGAGTCTCAGGCTCTGCTCTCTCCCTGCTCAAATCCTACCTAAAAGACCGCACCTAGAGGGTAACTTGGAGAGGGGCTCCGTCGGACCCTTGTCAACTCACCACCGGGGTACCTCAGGGCTCCGTCCTGGGTCCCCTCCTCTTTTCTCTGTACACCAACTCAATTGGCTCTGTTATTCACTCTCATGGCTTCTCCTTCCACAGCTACGCAGATGTGACTCAACTGATTCTGTCTTTTCCCAGATCTGAAACCCAGGTGGAGGCACGGATCTCGGCTTGTCTGGCTGATGTCTCTCGGTGGATGGCTGCACATCACTTGAAACTTAACCTTGCCTTTTCCTTCTGGGAAAGGGCTCTCCCATCCATGACCTTACCATCAACATCGGCACCTCTGTTGTTTCCCCAACTCGGACTGCAAGGAATCTGGTTGTGACACTGGATGACCAACTGTCCTTCAGTGCCAACATCGCTGCAACAACCCGCTCCTGTAGACACACTCTTTACAACAGGAGGATACGTTTGATTTGATGTTGGGAGACAACAGGGTCCAATCGTCCAGAAGCAGGTCAAAGCCATGAATGCTGACCTATTTACACACAGAAAACCTGGGAGCAGGCAGTGCTACACTAGCATAGCAGCACTGGTCTCCGATTCTATCTCTAAATCAGCAGGAGGGAATAGAGGTATTATTGTGGTGCTGACAGCATTGAAACTATTAAAAAGTAACTTTTAGATACAATGTTTGGGTTTCCAGGGTACTCCACAGTCCTCATGTGAACATTTGTTATTGGAATACTAAACAGAGAAGACAAATGAAGGAACAATACATGTATATTGTCCATGCTGGGGGGGAATAAGACATGTGTGACGATTACAAGTTAATTTGAATCCTCCATTTGCCTTTTCATTTCCATTTGCAAGACATAGAAGACAAGCCAAGTAAAGATTAGGAATAAAACCCTCGGGAGTTTTGGGGTGGACGGGCTGGCAGGACAGCTGTGCCCGGTTAAAATTTAATTTATTTTTCATTTTGTCTTGTTTTTCTTCCACTCTCTTCAATGTTTGCTTTCTCTTGCTTTGCGCCACCCACAGACATATGGGGGGTTGCTGGCCTGTCCCAGTGTCCAAGTTCCAGTTTGCGAGAGTAGTCAACAAAACCTCTTTCTGCTAATTCTGTTTTAATCGCATATCAGTAAAAAATAAAAGGTCTTACATATACATGAGTAAAACCACAGGGGTGTGCAATTTAGTTGTTACATTTGGAGGGCTTGTTGTTTTGTCATTACCTCAGGTTCCTGTTTGTCTTAGTCATCTCCTAATATGAAAATGTAATATTTTCATATAGATATGTGACATATGGTATGTGTATGCAGGTTTCCTCAACTTGCTCTGTTAAATAGCCTTATTCCTCAGGTGCTGTTAAACCACCTTCAATCCTTCAATATGTCTCAGGGACACACAGCGCAATAAAGTAGCTTTGAAATAAGCATGGCTTCACATATTAAATTCTGACCAAAAATAAAAATGTTGTGTACTGTTACAGTTCAATTTGTATATGGACTGTATTGTGTCCTTGTTTGGATCAAAAATGCCCACCCAGTATATTTTTATTTCAATATCAATATGATATATTTTGGAATGCAACAATATGTACTTGGGATGGTATGGTCTAATGTGCCATCATCTACTTTGGTCAACATCTCGATGCTAGTGTAGAGCGCACATATCAGAAAAGTCAAACTGAAGGCACAAGTCAAGTCAGGATCTTTTGTCTCCTTTGATCTATACCAAGACAATCTCCTGTATAATGTTCTTTCTGTTAGCATATTACTGACATGCTGTTGCTAGAGGACGGTGTTGGCAGGGTCGTTATAGAGCCTCACTGTGACACTGCCACTGCTTTCAAAGTCCTTTTGTATTATATTTTATGCTCTTCAATTTGTACATGTTAACGATAAATCCTCCATGACAGCCAAAGTCAGTCTTGGAGTTCCGCAGGGTTCTGTACATTTGTTTCTTCAAGGCTGGATTACTGCAACTCATTGTTATCAGGTTGTCTCAAAAAGTCGCTTAAGACTCTTCAGTTGATCCAAAATGCAGCGGCACGTGTATTGACAATAACAAGGAAACGGGATCATATTACTCCTGTATTAGCTGCTCTGCACTGGCTCCCGGTAAAATACAGAATATAATTCAAAATCCTTCTCCTGACTTACAAATCAATTAATGGTCAGGCTCCAGCATATCTTAAAGATCTCATAGTACCTTATAAACCAACTAGAGCATTACGCTCCCAGACTGCAGCGTTACTTGTGGTTCCTAGAGTCTCTAAGAGTACAATGGGAGCCAGAGCCTTCAGCTATCAAGCTCCTCTCCAGTGGAACCAGCTTCCAGTTTGTGTTCGGGAGGCAGACACACTCTCCACATTTAAGAGTAGGCTAAAGACTTTCCTTTTTGATAAAGCTTATAGTTAGAGCTGGCTCAGGTTTGCCCTGGATCAGCCCCTAGTTATGCTGCTATAGGCTTAGACTGGGGACACCTCCCTGCTCTCTTCCTTCTCTTCCTCTCTCCTCCCCTCCCTCCCCTCTCTTCTTCTCCCTTCTTCTCCCTCTCTATCTGTATGCATTTATGTAAATGTATGTTACTGACTCACTATCTGGGGTATCATCCCCGGAGTGTCTGTCTCTCATGTGGCAGGTTGCCACTGATAAAGTTTACGTCAGGATCATGAATCGTGACAGCGCCTGCTGACCTGGTCCTGCTGGACACCGGGAAGCCTTATTGACATTTTCCTGGATTCATCCATACTTTCTCTTTTTTTTTTTTCAACACAACATAATTTCTGTCAAATGTTGTATTTGTACTATGTTGTTTATCCTGTACACACGACATCTATTGCACGTCTGTCCGTCCTGGGAGAGGGATCCCTCCTCAGTTGCTCTCCCCTGCGCCTGTTCGTTAGATGTTTTGTGTTGTGTTTGTACTTCCTGTTTTATTTTGTTAATTACCTGTTCTCTGTTGTTTCTACTTCCTACCCCCCGGTGTTCCCAATCTATTCGTTGGTGTCCTCACCTGTGTCTCGTTCCCTCTCACTTCTTGGTGTGTATATATAGTCAGTTTTGTTTGTCTCTCTTTGCCAGTTCGTCTTCGTACTTCGATGTCAAGAGTTCCAGCATTAGTCCCGTCTTCCTGTTTCCCAAGCGTTTGATTCCCCGGCTTCCTCGACCTTGTTTCTGTGACTCGATTCTGCCCTTGCCTGATCCTTGTCTGTT